>NW_006256895.1:4568527-4615760 GCF_000478725.1 Eutrema salsugineum | reverse complement strand
TGTTGGACCGTGGCAAACTCATCTTTACCCACCAAGACCGGGTCAGTACCCGGTTTGTTCCGGGTTGACCCGGTTCGCCCAAGACATCTATATATAGTTTTTAGACCTAATTTGGAGAGAACCTTTTATCCATTTTTAGTTTCTTTTCCCTTTTTGTGAAAGACCACTTGTTACAATTTGCTTTTGAGCTTAATATCAATTTGAAGAGTCTTTTTCATCTTGTTTTATCATTTCTTATCATCAAATCACACTTCTAATCATGATTAACAACACATCTTGCAAAAGATCTAGTGTGTTGATCATGATTAGTGAGTAATCTCATATTAAGGTCTTAGATATGTAGATTAGGGTGCTTAACTGGTAGATTAGTGAGCTTAGGGGTTAGATCATGCATATTTCATTCTCTACAACCTGTTCTCTATGCTAGATCCATACAAATCATATGTGGTCTAGATTCTGGGCATTTCATGCACCAAAAGTTTTTGATGAAATGCCTGAACCAAGGTTGTTAGAGGTTTAAGTGTTATTCATCATGGGAATGATTGTCTATATGCTTAAATGACAGATTAAACTGATTCTTAATGCTTGTTAACTCATGTTTCACTGATGATGATTGGGTTAGAAACTGTTTTAGCATAGAGGTTAATACCTTCATGAGAGGATTAACTTAATTAAAGATGTTTATGTTGAATGGTTTGCTTGATCATATGATTCATTAGCTCATTAGTTTATCACTGAAGGCACCCTAATCCACTATCAAGACCTTTCTCATCATCATTCATACATTCTCATCATTTGTCATTGTTTAGCTCTTGTTTAATCATTTCATTAGTCTTTAATCTTGTTTAAGTTTGTAGTTGTCTTTAGATAATCAAAACCACGCTTGTTTGCTTGAATTAAGAACTTGATCACATAGTTTAGTGTCTAACACCACATCTGGATTGATAAACCCCTTGTACTACAAGACAGGGGAATTGATAACCTCTACAAAGAGCCTTGAAAACTCTCAGTTATCAATTGGCGCCGTTGCCAAATTGTGGTTGTTTAGCATTAAGCTCTGATCTGTTCTTGAGATCAAGTGCTTATTTTCTTGTTTTTAATGATCACTTTCAAGTTCTGTTTGTGATTTCAGGTGTATGAACACCAGGTCTAGATCAAGAAGCTGTGGTCCACCTTTTCCCCTCAAGGACAACATCAATCTTTTGGTACCAAGGAGGAGAAGGGACAGACGTGGAAGACAGGTTAATCAGGCTGATATGGAAGACCAAAGAGAGCATGTGGTGGATATAGAACAACCGGTTCAGGAGCAACAGGCTCAGGGTAATGGAGCTAGTAATGGAGTTGGTCAAGGGTTACATCAGGGTAATGTTCATCAGGAACAGGTGCATCTACAACAAGCTAATGTCCACCAGGGACAAGCTCAAGCTCATCAACAGAGGCATCAGGCCAATGCACAGCAAAGACAACAGGTGCACCACCAACATCAGCCCTTCCAACACCAGCAAAGGAGATATGAGCAACCACAAGTCTATGTTGGAGAGAATGACAGGGCAAATGCTCATCAGTATGTAGCTGGAATTCAGGCACCATGATATGTCTATATTTTACATCATTTAGAGTGCATTTTAGAGTCCTCATCATGTGTTTTCCCATGTAAATTGAGTCTTTAGGCATGAAAATAGGATTTAGGGCTTGCATTAGGTCCCAAAGAGTTTTGCATGTTTTGAGGTCTTTATCAGGTGCTTTGGGAGTCATTTGGAGCTTAAGAAGAGGAGCAGAGAAGAAGACGGTGAAGAAAACGGTCAAAAATGGTACCGGACGGACAGAAACCTCGGTCAAAATCCTTACCGATCGTCCAAAGTCAGCCTGGGTCGAAGATCAAGCGTTAATACCGCGGGTTGAGTTTTGGCCGAGGCGAAAGAATTTTTTTACGACCAAAAAGCTCACCGCGGTACACAGCCCTCGGTCATTTTTCTTACCGCGGGAAGCTTTTCTCGACCAAAATCTGTCCTTGTCTGTGCAATTCAAAGATATGAAATCCGGGGAACCTTCTGGTCCGAATCAGTTGGCGGGGTCTTCAGAAAAGTTGGAGATAATCAAACAAATCCCAGAACAGTTGGAATCATCCAATTCGGACCAGTAGGGAGAAAGATACAGCTTCCGGAAGATGCACCAACATTACGCGCATCCGAGAACTGAACGGCGAAGTACAAAGGTCACGGCGGACGGAGCCTTGCCGGACCAAATCAGCTTGCCCGGTTTTCATCAAAGTTTGAGATCTGTGAAAGACCTTTTCAGAACAGTAGGGATCGCTCAATTCGGACGAGGGGTTTGAAAGATAAAGTCTCCGGAGTTCACATCGGTCCAAACAGCTTATTTTCCGGTGATTTCGATGCGGTTCAAAGATGTGAAATCCAGGAAGACTTCCACTACCCAAGCTCCGACGGTTTCTTCACCAAAGTTCGAGTTTATTGAGTCACCTTGACTATGGAACTGGTCTCAGAGCATTTGGAGTCGTGGGTCGAAAATTACTGCTTCCGGAAGGCGACATGGTCGATACGGGCCCAAATATGTTGCGATACGCGTTAAGTGTTTCTTCAGGGCTCGGCATCATTACCTCGACATCGGCCAAGTTAAGGCTCATGTTTTGGTAGTATTCTGAACTAGGCCTCGTGCTGACGCCTCGGCACGTTGGAATCAAGGCATGCACACGTAAGAAATGATGCTGGAAACGACTAAGTGTTGAACGTGCACCTCGGCGCAATGACCTCGGCGTGCATGCCGGCCCCTGTTCGCTCAAACCCCTCGACTACCAAACGCCTCGGCATTTCATGCCGAGGTCCATTGTCACGAACCCAGAATCAAGAACAAAGCTGCCCAAGAACACACACGTGAAGATGGATCGAAGACTAGGGTTCATGCATGTTCTTGACGTGTTCTTCACGAGATCTTCATTTGGATCTGGACTCACGTGCACTCCTCGACATGAAGACCTCGGCTTCACTCTCCGACACACCGTGGCACTCACCCATCAACCCAAGAACGCGGTTCAGTACCCGGTTTGTTCCGGGCTGACCCGCGACACTTTACCTTTGCTATATATACATTTTCAGACTAAAAACCTAATCATCTTATCTCTTATCTGTTTTTAGCTTTAAGAACTTGCCTCTTTGGTAAAACTTGATCATTCTAATCCGATATCTCGCTTTTGCATGAGAAATCTTGTTCCTTCTTTATTTCTTTGATCATCTAACATTAAACTCCTCATCATGACCAACTACACGTCTTGCAAAAGACTTAGTGAGCTCGTTATGATTAGTGAGTAGTCGTTTAAGCGGCTTTAGACGAGTAGATTAGGGTGCTTTCAAGGTAGATTAGTGGGTTTAGGTGTCTAGTCTTGCATGTTTCATTCTTTAACCGACGAGATCTCTAGGCTGGATCCAAGCACATCACTTGAGGTTCAGATCTGAGACATATCTCGCATCAAAAGTGTTTGTAGAAATGTCTGAACCACTCGGTTATGGGTTTAAGAGTCTTTCATCGCGAGAGTGATAGCTTGTTCTCTTAAATGACATTTTTTGAACTGAATTTTCGACGCTTCTCAAAAGACATTTTTGGTATGAAGGAGGATCAATTTAGATGCTTAATACTTTCATGAGAAGATTAACATGCCTTGAGTTCAAAGTTAAATGAAACCGCTTGATGTTTTGATTCATTAACCCACTAGTTGAACTTGGAAGCACCCGAGTCAAGTATCTCGTCTAAAGTCTCTTGCTTTATTACATATTATCATCATCTGAATCGCTTAGTTATCATTTGCATCTTTGCCTTGTTTGATTCTCATCATTTACTTTACTTACATGTTTAATCGTTGTTATTTAGCTTAGCAAAACCTTCACTCTTTTTATCTTCACTTAAATAAACAAACAACATAGACTAGTGTCTCGTTGACAAGTCTGGATTGACACCTCTTAGTACTACTTTGACAAGGGGATTGATAGCCCTGAGACCTAAAAAGTCCTATCTATCAATTGGCGCCGTTGCCAACTTGTCGGAGCATTAGTCTTTTGTTTGTTCTTGAGCTCAAGATTTTAACTTTCTTTGTTTTACTAACTTCTTTGCAAGTTCAAGTGTTGCTTTCAGGTGCATGAAAACCAGGTCTCGGAGCACCGAACCGCCTTTACCGTACGACGACAACATCAACCGGATTGAGAGGCGAGCTCGCGAGAGGGAACGGCATTTTGAACGAATTGGAATGGCAGAACAGCAAAGAATCGAGCAACAGGCTCAAGAAGCCGAACACCAGGCTCATGCTAATCAGGCGCAGGCAGGCAGGAATGAACAACAAGCCCATGTTAACCAACAACAGGCTCAAAGAAACGAGAGGCTTGCTCAGCAAAACCAACAACAGGCTAATAGGAACGAGCAACAAGCCCACCATGTTCATCCGCCACCGCCGCAAGCTCAGAGACAACCTCCTCCGGTCTTTGTTGGAGAGAACGACCGAGCTAATGCGCACCAATACCGAGCTGGGATTCAAGCTCCACCGGTTCAAAACAACAACTTTGAGGTTAAAGCTTCCCTGCTCAATATGGTGCAGAACTCAAAGTTCCACGGTCTAGCCGGAGAAGACCATCTTGAGCATCTAGATCAGTTTGATCGGGTTTGCGACCTAACCAAGATCAATGGTGTCTCGGAAGATAGCTTCAAGCTACGCTTGTTCCCATTCAGCCTCGGTGATAAAGCTCACCAGTGGGAAAAGAACCTCCCGAGGGGTTCTATACAAACCTGGGAGCAGTGTAAACTAGCGTTCTTATCAAAGTTCTTTTCCACATCACGCACGGCTAAGCTCAGAAACCAGATCTCAAGCTTCACGCAGCAAAATAACGAGAGCTTTAGCGAAGCTTGGGAACGGTTTAGAAGCTACACTAACCAATGCCCCCACCACGGCTTCTCAGAGGCGTCCCTCTTGAGTACTTTATACCGAGGTGCACTCCCCAAGATCAGAAACCAACTCGATACAGCTTCAAATGGAAATTTTCTTGGGAAGGAGATCAATGCGGCAATGGAACTAGTCGAAAACCTAGCCATGTCTAATGATACTTATGGCGACGACTTTGATAGAGTAAACCGTACAGAGGGCTCCAATGAAGAACAGCATATGAAAAAGGATATAAGAGAGCTTCAGAGCAAGCTTGACAAGGTTCTGATGGCGACACAAAAGCCAATACACTTTGTAGGCGAGTTTGATGAGCAAGAGCCAAGTTTTGACAATGTTAATGAAGATGGTCTAACTCAAGAGGAGCTGAACTACATAGGGAATCAGCAGAGGTATCAGCGGTTTAACAACTAAAACAGTAACCCAAACCTCTCATACAGAAACCCGAATGTAGCTAATCCTCAAGACCAAGTGTACCCTGCTCAGCAACAACAACAAAGCTATGCTCCAAAAGCTCCTTTTCAGAATACCTTCCAGCCCAAACAACAGTTCAGTGGGCAACAGCACGGCTACACTCATCAGAATCAAGCGGCTCAGGGTAACAACTTCACCAGCCAACCGCAACATCACAAGTTTCCACCAGGGTTCAATCCGCAGCCGATGGGTAATCAGCGACAGCATCAGGGAACGGGTCAGAATCAGATGGGAAACGACGTCTGTGGGATATTACAGCAACTGTTACAGGGTCAGCAGAGAGTTGAGAGCCAGCACGCGACAATGCAGCAAGATATCAGAGAGCTTAAGCAGAATCAAGCCTCTACATCATCCCGAGGCCCGGCTTTACCAGGTAAACCGGATCCCAACCCCAAGGAATACGTGAACGCCATAACATTGAGGAGTGGCAAGGAACTACAAGCTCCGAAGCCTACGACTAAGCTCATTGAGGCCAATGAGCAGTTAGAGGGGGAGGCAGCCTCAGGTGATGCGTGTAAAGAAGCGGATTTTGAGAAAGAACCGATCAAGGACAAAGGAAAAGAGGTGGAAAAGACAACTGAGCCTGAAAAGCCATACGTTCCACCACCACCTTACCAACCCAAGATACCGTTGCCAGGGCGTTTCAAAAAGAAAATCTTAGACAAAGCCAAAGCGGTCTTTGAGAAACACTTGGAGAACACGCAACTCACCTTACCCATTATAGATGCTTTCTTAGCTATACCACAGCTTGGGAAGTTTCTAAAAGATGCGATCCTCAACAAGACAAAGGAGCTCCAGGTTATGGTAATACTGAGTCATGAATGCAGCGCCATAATACAAAGGAGGTCTATACCAAGGAAGCTATCCGATCCGGGCAGCTTTACCTTACCGTGTGCTTTAGGTCACTTGAAGTTCTCAAACTGCTTGTGTGATCTAGGAGCTTCTGTGAGCCTAATGCCATACACGGTGGCGAAGAGATTGGGATACAAGAGTTACAAGCCGGCCAAGATCTCTCTTATACTAGCTGATAGATCGGTTCGCTTACCGGTGGGTTTGCTTGAGGATTTACTTTAAGGATCGGTGAGATAGAAATCCCCACGGACTTCATAGTTCTTGAGATGGACGAGGAACCATTGGACCCTATCATCTTGGGCCGACCGTTCCTAGCGACCGCAGGAGCCATTATAGATGTGAGAGGAGGAATGATTGAACTACACATCGGTTCCGAGCATATGAAGTTCAATGTAAAAGAGATGATGAAGAAACCGACCATTGGAGGTCAGGTTTTCTATGTGGAAGTGATGGAGGAGCTAGCTGATGAGCTCCTGGAAGAGTTGAACGCAGAGGATCCATTACAAGTGGTCCTTACACGTGAACAAAGCGAGCACGGGTACTTGAATGAGGAGAGCGAGGTGTACAAGCAACTTTTAGACCAACCGAAGGAACTTGGAGCTGAGGCTAGGTTTTTGGAGCTCAGGAAGAGTGGCCTCGACATCTTAGACAGCGAGGGGTCCATGGGAACAGAGGAGACACCTCGGGATATCATGGCCGTGGCAACTCATATCGAGACCGATGATAATCCGCGCGAGAACAAGGAAAAAGCCGAGGAAGCTGTTCCGGGCCAATGTAGCTTTGATACCGATTGGAATGAGGCAGACGCTCCCCCTGTTGAGCTCAAGCCTCTACCAACAGGGCTCAGGTATGCGTTCTTAGGCTTGAACTCCACTTTCCCTGTGATCATAAACGATTGTTTGCTTGAACATGAAGAACGTGCATTGCTTAATGAAATCAAGAAATTCAGGAGAGCAATAGGGTATTCCTTGGCCGACATAAGAGGAATCTCTCCTGATATATGCACTCACCGGATCCACCTGGAGGACCAAGCCATGTCCTCTATTGAGCACCAACGTCGCCTTAACCCGAACCTCAAAGAGGTGGTTAAGAAGGAGATACTAAAGCTCCTTGAGGCAGGGATCATATATCCAATCTCTGACTCTCGGTGGGTATCTCCTGTGCACGTTGTGCCCAAGAAAGGTGGTATCACGGTGGTAAAAAATGATAAGGATGAACTCATAGCCCAAAGAACTATAACCGACCATCGCATGTGCATTGACTATAGGAAATTGAATTCTGCATCAAGAAAAGATCATTTCCCTTTACCATTCATTGATCAAATGCTTGAACGGTTAGCCAATCATCCTTATTTCTGTTTTCTCGATGGATACTCTGGATTCTTCCAAATACCAATAGATCCAAGAGACCAAGAGAAAACGACATTCACTTGCCCTTATGGCACTTATGCTTATAGGAGAATGCCTTTCGGTTTGTGTAATGCACCGGCCACTTTTCAAAGATGCATGATGCACATTTTCTCTGATCTAATTGAAGAGAAAGTCGAGGTGTTTATGGATGATTTCTCCGTATACGGCTCCTCTTTCTCCGAATGTCTTGCTAATCTTTCTCAGGTTCTAAAGAGATGTGAGGAGCATAGGCTTGTATTGAATTGGGAGAAGTGTCATTTCATGGTACAAGAAGGCATTGTCTTGGGGCACAAGGTATCAGAGAAGGGAATTGAGGTGGACAAGGCCAAAATCGAGGTAATGGTGAACCTACAAGCTCCGAATTCTGTAAAAGGGATAAGAAGCTTTCTTGGGCACGCTGGGTTCTATAGGCGGTTCATTAAGGATTTCTCCAAGATAGCTAGGCCTTTAACTAGGCTATTGTGCAAAGAGGTGGAGTTTATCTTTGATGAAGAATGTGAGGAAGCGTTTAAGAGGATCAAGGAGGCTTTGATCAGTGCACCAATTGTACAAGCTCCCGATTGGTCTTTACCATTCGAAGTGATGACTGATGCATCTGACTATGCCGTGGGAGCTGTCTTTGGGCAGAAGAAAGATAAGAAACTCCATGTGATTTACTATGCCAGCCGCACCTTGGACTCAGCTCAAGAAAAGTATGCAACCACCGAGAAGGAAATGCTTGCCATTGTGTTTGCATTTGACAAATTCAGGAGTTATCTAGTGGGATCAAAAGTCACGGTTTACACAGATCACACAGCCTTGAGGTACTTGATGTCTAAGAAGGACGCTAAGCCGAGACTTTTGACATGGGTCCTATTGCTCCAAGAATTCGACATGGAAATACTTGACAAGAAGGGCATTGAAAACAGGGCCGCAGATCATCTCTCAAGGCTGAGGATTGAAGAAAAGGTCCCCATAGACGATGCTTTACCTGAGGAACATCTCATGCTGGTACGGTCTTACTTAGAGGTGGAAGAGGCCAACACGATCAAGGAAAGAAGCCTTTCATGGTTCGCGGATCTTGTGAACTACCTGTCTTGCGGTTTAGAGCCACCGGATCTTGATGCCTATCAGAGGAAAAAGTTCTTTAGAGATGTGACGAGATATCATTGGGATGAGCCGTATCTTTACGTGCTTAACAAAGACCATCTCTATAGGCGATGCTTGGCCGAAGAAGAGATCCATCCGGTGCTACAAGAATGCCACGGTTCAGCGTACGGTGGTCACTTAGGTGCATTCAAGACGGTTGCCAAGGTTTTGCAAAGCGGCTTCTGGTGGCCGACTATGTTCAAGGACGCTCGAGATGTGGTATCGAGATGCGAGGCTTGTCAAAGGCACAATAACATATCCAAGAGGAATGAGATGCCCCAAAACCCAATCTTTGAAGTCGAGGTCTTCGACTGTTGGGGCATTGACTTCATGGGTCCCTTTGTGAGTTCATACGGAAATCAGTACAACCTTGTCGCGGTGGACTATGTGAGTAAGTGGGTCGAGGCTGTTGCATCCCCAACCAACGATTCAAAAGTGGTGGTAAAGCTTTTCAAAAGTATCATTTTCCCACGGTTTGGAGTTCCAAGAGTAGTAATCAGTGATGGGGGAAGCCACTTTATCAATAAGACTCTTGAGAGTCTTTTAAGGAAGCATGGGGTAAAGCACAAGGTGGCCACACCTTATCATCCGCAGACTAGTGGTCAAGTGGAGGTCTCTAACCGACAGATAAAGGCTATTTTAGAAAGGACCGTGAGCTCATCTAGGAAGGATTGGAGCAAGAAACTTGATGATGCTTTGTGGGCTTACAGAACCGCGTACAAGACCCCCATTGGAACCTCACCGTTTAACTTGCTCTATGGGAAAAGCTGTCATCTACCGGTTGAGTTGGAATACAAAGCATTGTGGGCAGTGAAACTTCTGAACTTTGACATCAAGACTGCACAAGAGAAGAGGGTTTTACAGCTTCATGAGCTTGAGGAAATCAGGTTAGATGCTTTTGAGAGCTCTAAGATCTACAAGGAAAGGACCAAGGCGCTTCATGACAAGAAGATACACAAGAGAGAGTTCAAAGAAGGAGACCAAGTTCTGCTGTTTAACTCGAAACTCAAGCTATTCCCTGGGAAGTTGAGATCCAGATGGTCCGGTCCATTCGAAATTCTTGAAGTAAGGCCTTATGGAGCGGTTGTTCTAAAAGGAAAAGATGGACAAGGCTTTGTGGTAAACGGTCAGAGGGTAAAGCACTACCTGGCATCAGAAACAAGAGAGGGAGCTACCTCAGTTCCTCTTCTTGAACCAGAATCAGCCTGAAAAGGTATGAAAAGTCAAACTTAGTGACGTTAAACAAAGTGCTCTTGGGAGACACCCCAAGCTTATCCTTGTACATATTTCGCTTTTCATCTTCTTTTTCTTTTTACTTGAAGCTTTTTGAAGGGTTTGTTAAGTGTTTCAGGAGTTAGATGGTGAATCTTGATGATGAGAATAAGAAAAAGCTCGAAAATGACACGGCCTGATGAATAAAGTCCTAGAGTGTACGTAGCCTCGGTATCGACCCTTGGTATATACATACCGCGGTCACCTTTACCGAGTAAAGCCTGAGAACCTCGGCTAGACTCCTCGACTCGATTTCATCATAGCCGTGTCCGAGAAGGGTCATAGTGAAATGACTAAGTGTGGGGGAGGGCCACGGTGTAAACACCTCGGTATAATTATACCGAGGGGCAAAGTTCACTTAAAACGGTCTAAAACCTCGATCCGAGACCGCGACCAGTTTACACCAGGGCCGGACCGTTTAAACCCCCTGCACCAAGTGTTTCTTTGTTAAAAACAAGTGACCTCGGCATGATACCCTCGTGGTGGAGCATACCGAGGTGCCCAGTTTCAAGAATGATCAAAAACATAAACACTTGGGACACTTGAGTCAAAGAAGAAGGTTTGCGCGGACTAAGGAAAAGATTTGAAGGCCGCGGGGAAATTCTTGTTAACTTGAGCTTGGCCCACTCGGCTTAGTGCCCTCGGGGTAGAACAAGTCGAGGCCGCTCAAGAGAACACGAGAAAAACCACTCTAGTCCGTACGGCTCACGTCATTCCCAAGTCGCGCCATTTGGAAGCTTTGCGCGGTAATTTGAATTTAAACGACTGGTCAAAGCTGTTTTGGCGCGGGTCAACAGTCGCAGCTGGAGGAGAAGGGGGGACCAGTCCCACTACAGTCCAAACGCCAGCTGGAAAGCGCGACACCGCCCATACCAGCCTCCATCCCGAGCCAAAACAGAGAGTTCGCCTTCTTCTCTCTTTTCTCTGCATTTCACGAGCACATCTCTCTCATTTCTCATCCATTTCTTGTGATTCCAAGCGTTCTAAACTCGTTAGGGTGTTGTATATTCATCATAAGCATTCCACTAAGCTTGAATCTTGGATTCGCAAAGGTATTTGCATTTTAAAGAACTCATCTTTTTCCTTCATTCTTTGCGAGCTTTATTGTTTGTGAAATGTGGAATCGATTCTTTTAGAACATGTCGGCCTTTGGGAACAATTTTAAAAATTCCATCAAGATAGATAACATAAGAAAAACCGGTCTTTGCTCTGAAAATCACTTGTTCTTGAGTTTTTAAAATTCTTGAGAAAATGCGCTTGGAATCGGTCTTAATGATGCTTTGAGATGTTGAGCTGAACTGTTTAGATATCGTGTCTCTCTTTGCTTGTTCTGGCTTGTTCTTACTTCCTTTGATGTTTGGAAAAAGCTATAACCCTGGTCTTGTTAGAGAAAAAGCTCTGTTCTTGCTATCTTTAGAGACATGTGCTTGTTGATGTACATGATTCTAACGGTCTCTTTGAGGATCTGCCTTGCAGATGACCGGCGACCGAGCTGTCCCCACTCATGAGACGAACAAAAACAAGGTCCAGAGGAGGATTACAAAAGGGAAAGCCGTGGCCGTGGCACGCAATGGTGGAACAAGCAAGAAACCCTCCGTGAGATCCGATGGTGAGCCAGCCGCCAAGCGAGCAAGGAACGCCGAGCTCACTCTGGTTCCAACCCTTGAACCAAAACGGAATGGGGAGCAGGCAGCCACTGAGAACGATGGAGACGAGCTGAGAGCCATAGTCCCTCATGAACCCGATTGTGGCAAGAAGGCCAAGAAGGAACCAAAGCCCGAGCCCGAGGAGGAACATTTCCCGACTACTGAGGAGTACTTGGACCACTTTAACTCTATAAGAGTAGCTCAAGGTCGGTTCCCTGATATGGAGCTGTTGAAGAAGCTTGAGATACTCGATGATGTTACACTCATCTTTCAAAACATGGGCTTGGCCGAGTTCTTCATGATGAGCGATGTTGCTTACGAGGGGATCACACAACAGTTTCTTGCCACTTTGGAGGTTGTCATCTACCCCAAGAGAGATCCCAAGCGTCTACATGGCAAAGGGTTCGGACACATTGAGTTTGACATAGAAGGCGTGCACTACAAGGTCAGTTTCAAGGAGCTTGATGAGATATTTGGATTTGAAAGGAATGGAAGCTCGCTTGACAAGTTTGTGTACCCTCGTGATGAGTTGGCCGCGTTGTGGGAAACGATATCTTTTGGGCCTTACTTGGGAGGCAAGAGCAAGACAAGCTGCATCAGGAACCCTGCGATCAGATACACCAACCGGGTCCTGGCCTCTACGTTCTTCTCTACATACAACCCTGGTGTCATTCACACGGCAGAGCTTGAACTGTTAGGACTTGGACTTAAGCCGCTCATCACTCAAATGAAGAACAAAAAGGAGTTCCAAGGGCCAATGCATGTACCGTCTTTAGGAGCGTTCTTTGCGATCCAAATGCTCACCTATAGACACAATGTGTGGTGTGACCGGAAGAAAAAGGGAGCAAGGAGGCTTCAGAACGGTTGGATTGTCACTACAATTTTGAGAGCTCAAGGGTTCATATTCCCTGATTCACTATCGAGGCCGAATCTCATTGATGAGCAATACCTAAGTAAAAGCGGTTTCTTTGGAGGCAAGTCAGGGGATAGATGGGTTTACAACTTCACGCTGATGCACAGGGACGGTACACAAGTTCTACTGCCTAACCGAGGCCTCACCATGCTTGATAAGCAGTGTAACATCTCCTTCTATGTCCTCAAGGATCAGTTGTACAACCCCTCTCTCGGCCCACCAATGCGCAAGTGCACCAAGGCCATACCTAACAAGCCTCAGAACGAGAACGGCCCGGCCGGATGTGAGAATGAAGAAGAACGGCACCCTGAGAGAAGGATGGGAGCAGGCCGATATCATTTTGATCCATACGTGTGGGGTGAGCCTGAATACCACACCAAGAAGCTGTATTTGCGAGTGAACACTCTCCAAAAGTGGTGTAAGTGGCAAGACAAGACCATTCATGCTTTGGTGGACTGTGTAAGGCACCTGAAGAAGAAGGTAAAGCAGCTCACACGGCCATCTTCTCCGGACAAGAACTCAGCAACCTCAACCGCACCGGTTACACAAGAGGAGGTTGGGGAAAGCTCAAACGCAAGGAACCCGGAGTTTCCACCAGGCAAAGAGGATTGGATCGACCCTGCCTTGGCATTCTAACCTGAACCCTCAGATAGCAGCCCACCACGTCAATCCACACCCTCCTGCTCAACATCAAATCCCTCGTACTACTTGGGATCAGACCTCTCCGACTAAGGTATCGACTTCAAACCCTGTACATATGCATCTTGTGTATATCATTCTGCATTTGTTTAGTTTGTCTTTTTACTTCTCTCACACGCTTCTATAACACACGGGACTGTGTTGTTTAAGTGTGGGGGAGGAGCTTTGTGTTTTCTGATCTTGTTTTCTTTGTTCTTATTTGACTTTTGCATTCTTGAGTCTCATCTAGCTTTGTACATATGGTAAAACCGCATCATTCTAGTTGCATCTCGCATTTTAAGATCGAGTCTAGGTTGCATCATGTAGGATTGCATCAGTGCAAGGAGCAATGATAGATTTTTTCCTAGAGAGTAAATCACTCGAGAACTTGAACTAAATATGCTTGTGAAACTCATTCTGTGCTTGTAAAGCTCGAAACGATTTGAATCTGAGAAGCAAGTCTAAATTACACTCAACTCTAACTAAGTGATAACCCTGAACTTGAATTATAAATATCTTTTGATGCATTGCTTGAATTGGCTTGTGGATACCGATATACATACTTGAGCTAGAATCATTGTTTTTACCACCCTCTTTCCTTAGCTCAAGTAGCTGAATCCGCATCATGGATCAGTTCCCTCACCTTGAACCCAACTTTCTTTCTAGCCAATGTTTGTGCGTGAATTGTAAGGCCACCTTGGATTGAACTTAGCAGAAAGTGTTAGGTTTAGAGCGACAAGGGCATGTCTCATTGAGTGTTATGTTCCAACATCAAGGAACTAAGAGTATTGGCGAGAAATAAGTGTGGGGGAAAAGATCTATTGGTGAGTGGAAAAAGGTGAGCTGAGAGAAAAAGAGAGAGTGGAAATAGCTAGGGGAATGAAAGAAAAAGAATCGAGTCTTGAATTTGAAAAGAAGAGCTCTGTTGTTCTAAAAAGAAAAGTATAGTCTCTGAAATGAAAAGAAGCCAAAAAGGCTCAAGTGTTCTAAAAAGAAAAGAAAAGAGGCTAATCGCTGTAAAAGAAAAGAGCTGTTTGAATAAGTAAACACCAAAGGTTTGAAAATCAAAACAAAAGTGAGTCCCCTAGTGAAAAAGAAAGCGATTGAGAAAGTGAGGATCTTGAGAGGGTGAGCAAGTGAGAAAAGCTTTGAGTGGAGTGTGGGGTGTGATGAGTCTTGCCCTTGTATGCATCGGTTGCTTTTTACCTTTAGCATTCTGCCAAAGTTTGGTCGTTCATTGAGTGATCCCATTGTTGCATTACACCCGCTTGAATATTGATGAGATCATTTTTGTCTCATGACCTTACCCTAGCCAAGCCAGCCTATTTGAACATTGCATCATTTGATTCACCGGTTACGAGCTTAATGAATGTGAAAGAGTTGAATGTGATAATGACTTGTGGAGATTCTGTGCTTTAATTGTAAAATATCTGAGTATGGCTTTGCATTGCATATTTGAGCATGAATCCAAGTTCTCTTTGTGATCACTTCTCTCTAAAAAGGAAATATGAGCTCCATCTGCATTACAACCTCTTTCTCTCATTTGTTCTCTTCGCTTGAGGACAAGCAAAGGACAAGTGTGGGGGAGTTGATATGTCTATATTTTACATCATTTAGAGTGCATTTTAGAGTCCTCATCATGTGTTTTCCCATGTAAATTGAGTCTTTAGGCATGAAAATAGGATTTAGGGCTTGCATTAGGTCCCAAAGAGTTTTGCATGTTTTGAGGTCTTTATCAGGTGCTTTGGGAGTCATTTGGAGCTTAAGAAGAGGAGCAGAGAAGAAGACGGTGAAGAAAACGGTCAAAAATGGTGAAAACTGCTTGGAGGAATTTCTCGGCCAAATCTCGTACCGGACGGACAGAAACCTCGGTCAAAATCCTTACCGATCGTCCAACCTCGACCAAAAAGCTTACCGATCGTCCAACCTCGACCAAAAAGCTTACCGATCGTTCAGCACCGACCAAAGTCCGTACCGATCGACCAAAGTCAGCCTGGGTCGAAGATCAGGCGTTAATACCGCGGGTTGAGTTTTGGCCGAGGCGAAAGAATTTTTTTACGACCAAAAAGCTCACCGCGGTAAACAGCCCTCGGTCATTTTTCTTACCGCGGGAAGCTTTTCTCGACCAAAATCTGTCCTTGTCTGTGCAATTCAAAGATATGAAATCCGGGGAACCTTCCGGTCCGAATCAGTTGGCGGGGTCTTCAGCAAAGTTGGAGATAATCAAACAAAGATCCCAGAACAGTTGGAATCATCCAATTCGGACCAGTAGGGAGAAAGATACAGCTTCCGGAAGATGCACCAACATTACGCGCATCCGAGAACTGAACGGCGAAGTACAAAGGTCACGGCGGACGGAGCCTTTCCGGACCAAATCAGCTTGCCCGGTTTTCATCAAAGTTTGAGATCTGTGAAAGACCTTTTCAGAACAGTAGGGATCGCTCAATTCGGACGAGTGGTTTGAAAGATAAAGTCTCCGGAGTTCACATCGGTCCAAACAGCTTATTTTCCGGTGATTTCGATGCGGTTCAAAGATGTGAAATCCAGGAAGACTTCCACTACCCAAGCTCCGACGGTTTCTTCACCAAAGTTCGAGTTTATTGAGTCACCTTGACTATGGAACTGGTCTCAGAGCATTTGGAGTCGTGGGTCGAAAATTACTGCTTCCAGAAGGCGACATGGTCGATACGGGCCCAAATATGTTGCGATACGCGCTAAGTGTTTCTTCAGGGCTCGGCATCATTACCTCGACATCGGCCAAGTCAAGGCTCTTGTTTTGGTAGTATTCTGAACTAGGCCTCGTGCTGACGCCTCGGCACGTTGGAATCAAGGCATGCACACGTAAGAAATGAAGCTGGAAACGACTAAGTGTTGAACGTGCACCTCGGCGCAATGACCTCGGCGTGCATGCCGGCCCCTGTTCGCTCAAACCCCTTGACTACCAAGCGCCTCGGCATTTCATGCCGAGGTCCATTGTCACGAACCCAGAATCAAGAACAAAGCTGCCCAAGAACACACACGTGAAGATGGATCGAAGACTAGGGTTCATGCATGTTCTTGACGTGTTCTTCACGAGATCTTCATATGGATCTGGACTCACGTGCACTCCTCGACATGAAGACCTCGGCTTCACTCTCCGACACACCGTGGCACTCACCCATCAACCCAAGAACGCGGTTCAGTACCCGGTTTGTTCCGGGCTGACCCGCGACACTTTACCTTTGCTATATATACATTTTCAGACTAAAAACCTAATCATCTTATCTCTTATCTGTTTTTAGCTTTAAGAACTTGCCTCTTTGGTAAAACTTGATCATTCTAATCCGATATCTCGCTTTTGCATGAGAAATCTTGTTCCTTCTTTATTTCTTTGATCATCTAACATTAAACTCCTCATCATGACCAACTACACGTCTTGCAAAAGACTTAGTGAGCTCGTTATGATTAGTGAGTAGTCGTTTAAGCGGCTTTAGATGAGTAGATTAGGGTGCTTTCAAGGTAGATTAGTGGGTTTAGGTGTCTAGTCTTGCATGTTTCATTCTTTAACCGACGAGATCTCTAGGCTGGATCCAAGCACATCACTTGAGGTTCAGATCTGAGACATATCTCGCATCAAAAGTGTTTGTAGAAATGTCTGAACCACTCGGTTATGGGTTTAAGAGTCTTTCATCGCGAGAGTGATAGCTTGTTCTCTTAAATGACATTTTTGAACTGAATCTTATTGCTGATTGATTCGACGCTTCTCAAAAGACATTTTTGGTATGAAGGAGGATCAATTTAGATGCTTAATACTTTCATGAGAAGA
This sequence comes from Eutrema salsugineum, assembly GCF_000478725.1. Lineage (NCBI taxonomy): Eukaryota > Viridiplantae > Streptophyta > Magnoliopsida > Brassicales > Brassicaceae > Eutrema > Eutrema salsugineum. The sequence continues at coordinate 4,598,644 of NW_006256895.1, read as the reverse complement.
TTAACATGCCTTGAGTTCAAAGTTAAATGAAACCGCTTGATGTTTTGATTCATTAACCCACTAGTTGAACTTGGAAGCACCCGAGTCAAGTATCTCGTCTAAAGTCTCTTGCTTTATTACATATTATCATCATCTGAATCGCTTAGTTATCATTTGCATCTTTGCCTTGTTTGATTCTCATCATTTACTTTACTTACATGTTTAATCGTTGTTATTTAGCTTAGCAAAACCTTCACTCTTTTTATCCTCACTTAAATAAACAAACAACATAGACTAGTGTCTCGTTGACAAGTCTGGATTGACACCTCTTAGTACTACTTTGACAAGGGGATTGATAGCCCTGAGACCTAAAAAGTCCTATCTATCACACCACCTGTGCAAAACAACAACTTTGAAGTGAAGGCATCATTGCTGAATATGGTCCAGAACTCAAAGTTCCATGGATTAGCAATGGAAGATCCCTTGGAACACTTGGATCAATTTGATAAAGTATGTGACCTGACCAAGATTAATGGAGTTTCAGAGGACAGCTTCAAGCTAAGACCATTCCCATTCAGTCTTGGTGACAAAGCTCACCAATGGGAAAAGAATCTTCCAAGAGGCTCCATTCAAAGTTGGGAGCAATGCAAGCAAGCTTTCCTATCTAAGTTCTTCTCCACCTCAAGAACTGCAAAACTGAGGAACCAAATCTCTAGCTTCACTCAGCACAGCAATGAGAGTTTTGGTGAAGCATATGAGAGATTCAGGAGCTCTTCCCAAGATTAGAAACCAGCTGGATACTGCTTCAAATGGAAACTTTCTGGGAAAGGAGATACGTGCTGCTTTAGAGCTAGTGGAGAACTTAGCACTGAGCAATGATACTTATGGTGAAGACTATGACAGATCAAATAGGTCTGAAGGTTCAAGCTCAGAACAGAGGCTCAGTAGGGAAGTTAAGGAGTTGAGAAGTGAATTGGACAAGCTGAAATTCACCACTCAGAAGCCAATGCATTTTTATGAGGAACCCAGGAGGAGCTAAACTACATTGGGAATCAGAGGTTCCAGAGATATCTGTATGGTAATGCCAATCCAAACCTTTCCTAAGAACAACTTTCAAGGATCTTTTCAACCAAAGAATCAGTTTGCTCGGAATCAAGGTTTTGGTCAGCAACAACAACCTTTTGAAGGTCCTAGTTTCAGTTCACAACAGCAAAAGGCACCACCAGGGTTTGGTCCACCACAGTTCGAACAGCAGGCGCCGGTTCAACAACAGTTTCAGTCACCAATGGTTCAGAGCAGCCACAGATGGGGACAGATATGGTTGGTATTCTGCAACAACTACTTCAGGGTCAACAGATCTTTGCAAGTCAGAATGCAGCTATGCAGCAGGAAATCAAAGAACTGAAGCAAAACCAGGCATCAAGCTCAAGAAGGTCACCTACCTGGAAAACCAGAACCCAACCCCAAGGAATATGCTAAGGCCATTACACTGAGGAGTGGAAAGGAGTTACCTGGTATTGAGAACAACAATGTGATCATTGAGGACAATGATCAAACTGAGGGGGAGGCAGCCTTAAAAGATGATCAAGTTGCTGAGAAACCAAGGACAGAAAAGGGTAAAGAGGTAGCAAAGGAACCTGAACCAGAGAATACATATGTGCCACCACCTCCATACCAACCCAAGCTCCCATTTCCAGGGAGACTTAAGAAGCAACTTGTGGACAAGGCAAGAGCTGTATTTGAGAAGGCACTCAATGAGACACCACTCACTATGCCTCTAATTGATGCATTCTTAATGATGCCAAAGATGGGGAAGTTCTTGAAGGATGCCATTCTGAACAAGACACTTCAAGGCATGGTGGTACTAAGTCATGAATGCAGTGCTATCATTCAGAAGAAGTCCATACCAAGAAAGTTAACTGATCCAGGAAGTTTCACACTGCCTTGTGCCATTGGACCTCTTCTATTTTCTGGATGTCTTTGTGATCTAGGAGCATCAGTCAGCTTGATGCCATTCTCCATAGCAAAGAAGCTGGGCTTTATAGTCTTCAAACCTGCAAGGATCTCTCTTATCCTTGCAGATAGATCAGTTAGATTGCCTGTTGGTATGTTGGAAGATCTACCTGTTAAGATAGGTGGTTTTGAGGTTCCAACAGATTTTGTTGTGCTGGAAATGGATGAGGAACCAGTAGATCCTCTTATCTTGGGCAGGCCATTCTTAGCAACTGCAGGAGCTATTATTGACGTGAGAGGTGGGATAATAGAGCTTCAACTTGGGTCTGAAAAGCTCAAGTTTGATGTGAATGACATGATGAAGAAACCCACCATTGAAGGTCAATGTTTCTATGTGGAGACAATGGATCAGTTGGCTGATGAGTTGCTTGAGGAGCTGAACACTGAGGATCCTCTTCAAGCTGCTCTAACTCAAGAACAAGGAGACAGTGGGTTCTTAGCTGAAGCAAGTGAAGGGTACAAGTTGTATTTGGACAATGCTAGAGAGCTGGGTCCTGAGACAAGGTTTTTGGAACTGGAACAAAGTGGCTCTGAGGTTTTTGCTATCAAAGGATCAGACACCAACCAAAGCAGCTTGGACAAGGATTGGAATGAGGCTGATGCACCCCCTGTTGAGCTCAAGCCTCTACCAACAGGGCTCAGGTAGGCTTTCTTGGGCTTAAACTCCACATATCCAGTAATCATCAATGATAGCCTATTAGAGGATCAAGAGAGTGCATTGCTTAGTGAGATAAGAAAGTTCAGGAGAGCCATAGGATATTCTTTGGCTGATATTAGAGGGATCTCTCCTGACATTTGCACCCACAGGATCCACCTAGAGGACCAATCTATGTCCTCTATTGAGCATCAACGACGACTTAACCCCAACCTTAAGGAAGTGGTTAAGAAGGAGATACTAAAACTTCTTTAGGCAGGGATAATTTACCCAATCTCTGACTCAAGATGGGTGTATCCTGTTCATGTTGTGCCCAAGAAGGGTGGGATCACAGTGGTTAAAAACGAGAAGGATGAGCTGATAGCTACTAGGACTGTCACGGGATACAGAATGTGTATAGACTATAGAAAGCTCAATGCAGACTCTAGGAAGGATCATTTTCCTTTAACTTTCATTGATCAGATGTTAGAGAGGCTTGCAAACCACCCCTTCTTGGGCACAAGATATCTGAGAAGGGCATAGAGGTTGACAGAGCAAAAGTGGAAGTAATGGTGAACCTGCAAACCCCCACTTCAGTCAAAGGGATAAAGAGTTTCCTTGGGCATGCAGGGTTTTATAGAAGATTCATCAAAGACTTCTCAAGAATTGCCAGGCCCTTGACAAGGCTGTTGTGTAAAGAAGTGGATTTCATCTTTGATGCTGAATGTGAAGAGGCCTTCAAGATGATCAAGGATGCATTAGTCAGTGCACCAATTGTCCAAGCCCCAGACTGGTCCCTTCCTTTTGAGGTTATGACAGATGCATCTGATTTTGCAGTTGGAGCTGTACTTGGCCAGAAGAAAGATAAGAAGCTTCATGTCATCTACTATGCTAGTAGAACACTTGACTCTGCACAAGAGAAGTATGCTACTACTGAGAAGGAAATGTTGGCAATAGTCTTTGCCTTTGATAAATTCAGAAGCTACCTGGTGGGATCAAAAGTCATTGTATATACTGATCATGCAGCCCTCAGGTATCTGATGACCAAGAAGGATGCTAAGCCAAGACTATTGAGATGGGTTCTTCTACTTCAGGAGTTTGATATGGAAGTACAAGATAAAAAGGGTATAGAGAATGGAGCTGCAGACCATCTCTCTAGCATGATAATTGACTTTGAAGTGCCTCTTAATGACAGTCTTCCTGAGGAATCTTTGATGGTGCTCCATTCTTATTTGGAGTTTGAAGAAGTGGACAGCATTCAAGAGAGGAGGATGCCTTGGTTTACAGACATTGTGAACTATCTTGCTTGTGGAGTGGAACCACCTGAATTAGATGCTTACCACAGGAAGAAGTTCTTCTGAGAAGTTCAAAGATACCATTGGGATGAGCCCTACCTCTATGTCCTGAACAAAGATCAGCTGTATAGAAGGTGTCTTGCTGAGGAGGAGATGCAGCCTATGTTGCAAGAGTGTCATGGTTCAGCTTTTGGGGGTCACATGGGAGCATTCAAGACTGTGGCAAAGGTTCTTCAGAGTGGTTTTGGTGGCCCACAATGTTCAAAGATGCTCAGTTAGTGGTTTCAGCATGTGATGCCTGTCAGAGGCATGGGAACATATCAAAGAGGAGTGAGATGCCTCAAAACCCCATTCTAGAAGTTGAGATTTTTGATTGCTGGGGGATTGACTTCATGGGGCCCTTCATTTCATCCTATGGTAATCAGTATATACTTGTTGCTGTGGACTATGTGTCCAAATGGGTTGAGGCCATTGCTTCCCCAACCAATGATTCCAAGGTTGTAGTGAAGCTGTTCAAGAACATTATCTTCCCAAGATTTGGAGTTCCAAGGGTTGTTATATCTGATGGAGGATCTCATTTTGTGAACAAGACTTTGGAGGGTTTGCTGAGAAAGCATGGAGTGAAACACAAGGTAGCTACTCCTTATCATCCTCAAACTAGTGGCCAGGTTGAAGTATCTAATAGACAGATCAAGGCCATTCTTGAGAGGACTGTTAGCTCAAGCAGAAAAGATTGGAGCAAGAGGCTAGATGATGCATTGTGGGCTTATAGAATTGCCTTTAAAACTCCAATTGGGACATCACCTTTCAATCTGCTACATGGGAAGAGCTGCCACCTTCCTGTTGAGCTGGAGTACAAGGCTTTGTGGGCTGTAAAGTTGCTGAACTTTGATATCAAGACAGATCAAGAGAAAAGGGTCATGCAACTCCATGAACTTGAAGAGATCAGGCTTGGGGCTTTTGAAAGCTCAAAGATCTATAAGGAGAAGACCAAGGCTCTGCATGACCAAAAGATTCTGAAAAGGCAGTTCAAGGAAGGAGATCTAGTGTTGCTGTTCAACTGTAGGCTTAAGTTGTTTCCAGGAAAACTTAAGTCTAGATGGTCTGGTCCCTTTAAAGTTCTTGAGGTGAGGCCATATGGAGCTGTTGTGTTAGAAGGAAAGAATGGGCAAGAGTTTGTGGTAAATGGCCAAAGGATCAAGCACTATCTGGTTTCACAAAAGAAGGAGGAAGCTACATCAGTTCCCCTTCTTGATCCACCAGCCTGTTAAACAGGTTTCCAAAGTCAAACTTAGAGACTTTAAACAAAGTGCTCTTGGGAGACACCCCAAGCTTATCTTTTGTAAATATGCTTTTGATATTTTGATTCCTTTCTTTTTATGCTTTAGGATGTTTTGATGGGTTTGTTTAGTGTCTACAGGTTACAGGTTTGAGTCTGAACCCTTGGAAAGTGAATGAAAGATGAAAAAGGATGAAGGAATGGAGACAAGCTTATGCTCGGCCTTGAGCATAGTCACCAGCCACGGTCAGATACCAGGGCGTGGCAAACGTTTTAGCTATGCCACGAGGATGAATCACGATCTCAGAAGGTGGCCGTGGCAAAAGATGCAATGATTCGGAGATTGCCACGGTTACAGGACACGGACCGCAGGCGACCGTGGCAAGAAGAAAAAAAAGGAATGAACAAGGCTCGGGTTTTGCCATGGTAAAACTGCCACGAGAAGTGGCCAGGCCGTGGCAAAGCAGGGAGAAGTGTTCAACGTTCGGTGATTGACACGGGCTGGCAGACACGAGTAAAGAACCTGGCAGTGGCAAAGAAAATAGTGCACAACTTTGATTCGGTGCTTGCCACGAGGAGTTTGCCACGGGAAGACGAGGTGACCGCGGCAAAGAAATGAAGACTGAGCATTCATTCGGTGCATGACACGGCCATATGACACGGGATCGCAGGCTGGCCGAGTCAAAATATGCTTGGAAAGACGATGGTTCTGATATTGCCACGGTTTAGTTGCCACGGGAAGAAGCTAAGGCTGTGGCAAAGCAAGAAGAAGTGGCCAATGTTCGGATTTTGACACGAGGAGTTTGCCACGGGAAGAAGCCAGGCCGTGGCAAAGAAAGAACAGATGGCCGATGTTCAGTGATTGACACGGTCTAGAGGACACGGGCTAAAGGTTTGGCCGTGGCAAGGAATAAGAAGGTTTGACCGAGGTTTGAACATTGCCACGGTGAGAATGCCACGGGGAGAAAACTTGACCGTGGCAAGAGAAAGGAAAAGAGGCCAACACTCGGGGTTTGCCACGGTCTGAAGACACGGACGCACCAAGGCCGCGACAAAGAAGAAGCATACACACGCTTCTTGACACGGTCACGTGACATGGTCAACCAGACGCGACCAAATTTTGAAAAAAAAAGTTGACCGTACGGACGTTGACCGGTCAAAGGACACGCCAAGACAGCTCTCCCCCACCTCTCCTTCTTCTTCATCGCGAGTTTGCTCCTTTCTCACCATTCTTGAGCTTTAAACTTTCATATCTCTCGCGTTCCTGCATCAAATTGAGAAATTCCAACTGCATTGAACTCTTAATCCTGTCTAGTTTCTTGCTGCACATTCGTTTTTCACTCTAAACTTGAAGATTCCAAGGTATTTAGTCTGTTAAAACTCACATTTTCCATGCTTTAGTGTACTGTTCATGAACATGAAAACAAATGGAATCGATTTTATTATGCCTCTTGATACCTTGGAATCATTTTGTGAGTATTTTGCAAGTAGAATGGATAGGAATTTCATGGATCTTGCTTGAGAATAACCTGTTCTTGAAATTTTTGAGAATTTTTCTTGAAATTCATCATGTGTTTCGATTTTTTTTTTAGAATTGTGTTTCATTGCTTCTTGCCATTGCTTTGAGTTTATTGAGGTTTTAATCAGCTTAAACTACATTCTTTTCAAGAGAAATCGATTTGTGCCACACATGAACTTGGTGAATTTTTGGAAAACTTTTGTTGTTCTCTTGCTTTGGTGCTTACAGCTGTTTGAGAAAATGCAGATGGCAGGAACAAAAAGAACAGCAGCCATGGAGAAATCGAAAAAAGAGAAAGCTGGAGCTTCAGAGGATCAGATTATGCCTTTTGGGCATAAGGTTTTCAAGAAACAAAAGAAACAGAGGAAACCAAAGGATCCAGCTGAGAAGAAGGCAAAGAGTGTGGCTGCACCAAAGAAAACAAAAGCCTCTACTTCAAAGACTTCTGGTAAAGAACTGGCATTGGTTGAGGTTGTTCACAGGGCAGGAAAAGAGGTGGCTGTGGCTGAGGATGAAGAAGAAACAGAGAGTGATCCTGAAATAGCATTGAAGCGGGTTAAGAAAGCAAAGACAAGTTCTGAGGACAAAGAACCAACTTTTGATGACTACTTTGCTATGTTCAAGGGTGTTAAAGTGTTGCAAACCAAGTTCCCTGATATGGAGCTGCTGAGAAAGATGGGGATTCTCTAAGAGGTTCAGCTCATTTTCAACAACATGGGATTTGGTGTTACGCAAGAGTTCCTTGCATCCCTTCAAGTTTGTGGATATGGCCCAATAGATGAAAGAATCAATGAGGGAAATGGTCTTGGGAACATAGAGTTCACAATAAATGGTACACAATACCGTGTAATCTTCAAGGAACTAGATGAGTGATATGTTCATAATTTCAATCATTTAGGTTGTATATTTCACTCCAAAGCATATCTTATTCCATGCATTTTAGGTCATTAGGGTTTGTTTTAGGACTTAGGAGATGCATTAGGTCCCAATGAGTCTTTGCATGTTTTGAATGTTTATCAGGTGCATTTGGAGCTATTTGGAGTTCGAGAGGTGAATCCAGGAAGAGAAATAGTGATCAAACCTTAAAAGGAGGTTCTCGGCCATTCTCGCTGACCAGGAAGGTTTTTCTCGGCCATTCTCGCGTACCAGGAAGGATTTTATCGGCCAAAAAAAGTACCGCGGATGGAGCTTATCGGCCAAAACGCGTACCGACTAAAGGATTTCTCGGCCAAAATCTCTGGGTGCAGACACGTTTCCGAAATTGCCTGTCTTGGGAACCTTCCGGTCCGATTCAAATGACGGGTGCTTCATCAAAGTTGGAGAGGGTTGGATCACGGTTCCGTAGCAAGTGGAATCATTCAATTCTGACCAAACCGATGAGCTTTGATGGAGGATCTCATTTTGTGAACAAGACTTTGGAGGGTTTGCTGAGAAAGCATGGAGTGAAACACAAGGTAGCTACTCCTTATCATCCTCAAACTAGTGGCCAGGTTGAAGTATCTAATAGACAGATCAAGGCCATTCTTGAGAGGACTGTTAGCTCAAGCAGAAAAGATTGGAGCAAGAGGCTAGATGATGCATAGTGGGCTTATAGAATTGCCTTTAAAACTCCAATTGGGACATCACCTTTCAATCTGCTATATGGGAAGAGCTGCCACCTTCCTGTTGAGCTGGAGTACAAGGCTTTGTGGGCTGTAAAGTTGCTGAACTTTGATATCAAGACAGATCAAGGAGCTTTGGATACCAATTGGAGCCTAAGAAGAGGAACAGAAAATAAAACGGTGAAGAAAAGGGTCAAAAATGGTGAAAACCGCTTGGAGGAATTTCTCGGCTAAATCTCGTACCGGCTGGTCGGAAACCTCGGCCAAAATGTTTACCGGATGCTCATTACCGGCCAAAAACCTTACCGATCGGCCAGAATCGAGTATCGAGTGCAAAAATACCACGGGACAAGTTTTTGACCGAGGCAAGGATTTTTACGACCAAAACTATTACCGCGGTACACAGCCCTCGGCCATTTTCCTTACCGCGGGAAGGTTTTTACGACCAAAAGTTGTCCTTGCCCGCGCAATTCAGAGATCAGCAATCCGGGGAACCTTCCGGTCCGAATCAGTTGGCGGGGTCTTCATCAAAGTTTGAGAGAATCAAGCAAAGATTCCAGAGCAGTTAGAATCATCCAATTCGGACCAGTTAGGAGAAAGATACAGCTTCCGGAAGACGCACCAGCATTACGCGCATCCGAGAACCGAACGGCGGATTCCAAAGATCACGGCGGACGGAGCCTTTCCGGACCAAAATAGCCTGCCCTGTCTTCATCAAAGTCTGAGATCTATGAAGTACCTTCTCAGAACAGTTGGAATCGCTCAGTTCGGAGCAGTGGTTCAAAAGATAAGGTCTCCGGAGTTCACATTGGTTCAAAAGCTTATTTTCCGGTGAATCCGATGCGGTGCAAAGATGTGAAATCCAGGAAGCCTTCCACTTCCCAAGCTCCAACGGTCCCTTCACCAAAGTTCGAGCAAGAGCAATTGGAGTCGTTTGCTGAAAGTTACTGCTTCCGGAAGGTGACATGGTCGATACAAGCCTAAATGAGTTGCGATACGCGCTAAGTGTTTTCACAAGCCTCGGTATCTTTACCTTGGCATCACTCAAGTCGAGGCTCATATCTTGGAAGTATTCTGGACTATACCTCGTGCCAAAGCCTTGGCATGATTAGATCGAGGCATGCATACGTAAGAACTGAAGCTGGAAACGACTAAGTGTTGAAAGTACACCTCGGTGTAATGACCTCGGCGTGCATGCCGGACTGTGTTATCCCAAGCACCTCGACATCATGACCCCTCGACATTTTATCCCGAGGTCCCTTGTCACGAACCCAGAATCAAGAACAGAATGGCTCAAGAACACACACATGAGGATGGATCAAAGACTAGGGTTCATAAATGTTCTTGACGTGTTCTTCACGAGATCTTCATCTGGATCCTGACTCACGTGCACACCTCGGCATGAAGACCTCGGCTTCACTTTCCAACACACCGTGGCACTCACCCATCAACCCAAGGAAGCGGTTCAGTACCCGGTTTGTTCCGGGCTGACCCGCGACACTTTCCCTTTACTATAAATACATTTTAGGACCAAAAACCTAAGGATCTTATCTTTTATCTCCATTTTACGTTTAAGAACTTGCCTCTTTTGTGAAACCAGATTAATCTAATCCGATATCTCGTTTTTACATCTGAATCTTGTTCTTTCTTTATTCTTCTTTTATTATCAGCATTAAACTCCTAATCATGACCAGCTACACGTCTTGCAAAGGACTTAGTGAGCTCGTTATGATCAATGAGTAGTCGTTTAAGCGGCTTTAGATAAGTAGATTAGGGTGTTTTCAAGATAGATTAGTGGGTTTAGGTGTCTAGTCTTGCATGTTTCATTCTTTAACCGACGAGATCTCTAGGCTGGACCCAAGCATATCACTTGAGATTCAGATCTGAGGCATATCTCGCATCAAAAGTGTTTGTAGAAATGTCTGAACCACTCGGTTAAAGGTTTAAGAGTCTTTCATCGCGAGAGTGATAGTTTGTTCTCTTAAAAGACATATTTGAACTGAATCTTATTGTTGATTGATTCGTGCTTCTCAAAAGACATTTTGGTATGAAGGAGGATCAGTTTAGATATTTGATACTTTCATGAGAAGATTAACATTCCTTGAGTTCAAAGTTAAATGAAATCGCTTGACAAAATAATTCATTAACCCATTAGTTTAGCTTGGAAGCACCCGAGTCGATTATCTTGTCTAGAGTCTCTTCCCTTATCGCATATTATCATCATCTGAATCACCTGTTTGTTGTTTGCATCTTGATTAGTTTAAATCTCTGCTTTCATTTAATTTTATTGCTTATTTGCCTGTTAATCATCGTCACCAAACTTTTATCTTCTTGTCTTGACTTAAGTGAACAAATGACATAGGCTAGTGTCTCGTTTACAAGCTTGGTTTGACACCCCTTATACTACTTTGACAAGGGGATTGATAACCCTTCTAAGAGCCCCAAAACTCTTAGTTATCAATTGGCGCCGTTGCCAACTTGTAGGAGCATTATCCTCTTGTTTGTTCTTAAGATCAAGAATTTACTTTCTTTTGTTTTACTGATTCTTTTGCAAGTTCTTGTTTTGTTTTCAGGTGCATGAATACCAGGTCTCGGAGCACAGGATCGCTTTTCCCATACGACGATAACATCGACAGATTAGAAAGGCGAGCTCGCGAGAGAGAACGGCACTTTGACAGACTTGGAATGGCAGAACAACAGCAAATGGAGCAACAGGCTCAGGCGGCCGAGCACCAAGCTCAGGCTAATCAGGCGCAGGCAGGAAGAAATGAACAACAAGCCTATGTTAATCAGCAACAGGCTCAAAGAAACGAACGGCTTGCTCAGCAAAACCAACACCAAGCGAACAGAAATGAGCAACAAGCCCATCATGTTCATCCGCCACCGCCACAAGTTCAGAGACAACACCCTCCAATTCGCGAGAGAGAATGACCGAGCTAATGCGCACCAATACCGAGCTGGGATTCAAACTCCACCAGTTCAAAACAACAACTTTGAAGTTAAAGCTTTCCTGCTCAATATGGTGTAAAACTCCAAGTTCCACGGTCTGGCTGGAGAAGACCCTCTCGAGCATCTAGATCAATTTGATCGGGTTTGCGACTTAACCAAGATAAATGGCGTCTCCGAAGATAGCTTCAAGCTACGCTTGTTCCCTTTCAGCCTCGGTGATAAAGCACACCAGTGGGAAAAGAATATACCGAGGGGCTCTATACAAACCTGGGAGCAGTGTAAACTGGCGTTCTTATCAAAGTTCTTTTCCACATCACGCACGGCTAAGCTCAGGAATCAGATCTCAAGTTTCACGCAGCACAACAACGAGAGCTTTAGTGAGGCTTGGGAACGGTTTAGGAGCTATACTAACCAATGCCCACACCACGGCTTCTCAGAGGCATCCCTCTTGAGTACTTTATACCGAGGTGCACTCCCCAAGATCAGAAACCAACTCGACACAGCTTCAAATGGAAATTTTCTTGGGAAAGAGATCAATGCAGAAATGGAACTAGTCGAGAACCTAGCCATGTCCAATGACACGTATGGTGAGGACTTTGATAGAGCAAACCGTACAGAGGGATGTAGTGATGAACAGCATATGAAAAAGGATATAAGAGAGCTTCAGAGCAAGCTTGACAAGGTTTTGATGGCGACTCAAAAGCCAATACACTTTGTAGGCGAGTTTGATGAGCAAGGGCCAAGTTTTGACAATGTTAATGAAGATGGTCTAACTCAGGAGGAGCTGAACTACATAGGGAATCAGCAGAGGTATCAGCGGTTTAACAACCACGGCAATAACCCCAACCTCTCTTATCGAAACCCGAATGTAGCTAACCCTCAAGACCAAGTGTACCCTGCTCAACAACACCAAAGCTATGCTCCAAAAACCCCTTTTCCGAATAACTTCCAGCCCAAGCAACAGTTCAGTGGGCAGCATCACGGCTACACTCAGCAGAATGAAGCAGCTCAGGGTAACAACTTCAACAACCAACCGCAGCAACACAAGTTTCCACCAGGGTTCAATCCGCAGCCGATAGGTAATCAACAACAGACTCAGGGAACGGGTCAGAATCAGATGGGGAACGATGTCTGTGGGATATTACAGCAACTGTTACAGGGCCAGCAAAGGGTTGAGAGCCAGCACGCAACAATGCAGCAAGATATCAGGGAGCTTAAGCAAAATCAGGCATCTACATCATCAAGAGGCCCGGCTTTACCAGGTAAACCGGAGCCGAACCCTAAAGAGTATGTGAACGCCATCACATTGAGGAGTGGTAAGGAATTACAAACTCCAACGCCTAAGACAAAGCTCATTGAGGCCAATGACCAACTAGAGGGGGAGGCAGCCTCGGATGATGCGCATAAAGAAGAGGTCTTAGAGAAGGAACCGATCAAGGACAAAGGAAAAGAGGTGGAAAGGACAACCGAGCTTGAGAAGCCCTATGTTCCACCACCACCTTATCAACCCAAGATACCGTTCCCAGGGCGTTTCAAAAAGAAAATCTTAGACAAAGCCAAGGCGGTCCTTGAGAAACACTTGGAGAACACGCAACTCACCTTACCCATTATAGATGCTTTCTTAGCTATACCCCAGCTTGGGAAGTTTCTAAAGGACGCGATCCTCAACAAGACAAAGGAGCTCCAGGGTATGGTGATACTGAGTCATGAGTGCAGCGCAATAATACAAAGGAGATCTATACCAAGGAAGCTATCCGATCCGGGCAGCTTTACTTTGCCGTGTGCTTTAGGTCACCTGAAGTTCTCAAACTGTTTATGTGACCTTGGAGCTTCTGTGAGCTTAATGCCTTACACGGTGGCCAAGAGATTGGGATACAAAAGCTACAAGCCGGCCAAGATCTCTCTTGTATAAGCTGATAGATCGGTTAAATTACCGGTGGGGTTGCTTGAGGATCTACCTTTGAGGATCGGTGAGATAAAAATCCCCACGGACTTCATAGTTCTTGAGATGGACGAGGAACCATTAGACCCTATCATCTTGGGCCGACCGTTCTTGGCGACCGCAGGAGCCATAATAGATGTGAGAGGAGGAATGATTGAACTACACATCGGTACCGAGACTATGAAGTTCAATGTGAAGGAGATGATGAAGAAACCGACCATTGGAGGTCAAGTTTTCTATGTGGAGGTAATGGAGGAGCTAGCTGATGAGCTCCTTGAAGAGTTGAACGCAGAGAATCCGTTACAAGTGGTCTTAACACGGGAACAAAGCGAGCACGGGTACTTGTGCGAGGAAAGCGAGGTGTACAAGCTTCTTTTGGACCAACCGAAGGAACTTGGAGCTGAGGCGAGGTTTTTGGAGCTCAGAAAGAGTGGCCTCGACATTTCAGACAACGAGGGATCCACGGGAACAGAGGAGACACCTCGGGATATCATGGCCGTGACAGTTTGTGCCGAGGCCGATGGTATACCGCGCGAGAACAAGGAAAAGGCCGAGGAAGCTGTTCAGGGCCAATGCAGCTTTGATGCCGATTGGAATGAGGCAGACGCATCCCCTGTTGAGCTCAAGCCTCTACGAACAGGGCTCAGGTATGCGTTCTTAGGTCTAAACTCTACTTTCCCTGTGATCATAAACGATAACTTGCTTGAGCATGAGGAACATGCATTACTTAATGAAATAAGGAAATTCAGGAGAGCCATAGGGTATTCCTTGGCTGTTATTAGAGGGATCTCTCCTGATATATGCACCCATAGGATCCACCTGGAGGACCAAGCCATGTCTTCTATTGAGCACCAACGTCGACTTAACCCGAACCTCAAAGAGGTGGTTAAGAAGGAGATACTAAAGCTCCTTGAGGCAGGGATAATATATCCAATCTCTGACTCTCGGTGGGTATCTCCTGTACACGTTGTGCCCAAGAAAGGTGGGATCACAGTGGTGAAAAAAGATAAGGATGAACTCATAGCCCAAAGAACTATAACCGGCCATCGCATGTGCATTGACTATAGGAAATTGAATTCTGCATCAAGAAAAGATCATTTCCCTTTACCATTCATTGATCAAATGCTTGAACGGTTAGCTAATCATCCTTATTTCTGTTTTCTCGATGGATACTCTGGATTCTTCCAAATACCAATAGATCCAAGAGACCAAGAGAAAACCACATTCACCTGCCCTTATGGCACTTATGCTTATAGAAGAATGCCATTCGGTTTGTGTAATGCACCGGCCACTTTTCAAAGATGTATGATGCACATTTTCTCTGATCTAATTGAAAAGAAAGTTGAGGTGTTTATGGATGACTTCTCCGTATACGGCTCCTCTTTCTCCGAATGTCTTGCTAATCTTTCTCAGGTTCTCAAGCGATGTGAGGAGCATAGGCTTGTCTTGAACTGGGAGAAGTGTCATTTCATGGTCCAAGAAGGCATTGTCTTGGGACACAAGGTATCAGAGAAAGGCATCGAGGTGGATAAGGCCAAGATCGAGGTGATGGTGAACTTACAAGCCCCAAATTCTGTAAAAGGAATAAGAAGCTTCCTTGGCCACGCTGGGTTCTATAGACGGTTCATCTAGGATTTCTCCAAGATAGCCAGGCCCTTGACCAGGTTATTGTGCAAAGAAGTGGATTTCAACTTTGATGAAGAATGTGAGGAAGCGTTCAAGAGAATCAAAGAGGCTTTTATCAGTGCACCAATTGTACAAGCCCCTGATTGGTCTCTACCATTTGAAGTGATGAACGATGCATCTGATTATGCTGTAGGAG
This sequence comes from Eutrema salsugineum, assembly GCF_000478725.1. Lineage (NCBI taxonomy): Eukaryota > Viridiplantae > Streptophyta > Magnoliopsida > Brassicales > Brassicaceae > Eutrema > Eutrema salsugineum. The sequence goes on along the minus strand of NW_006256895.1, from coordinate 4,583,611 downwards.
CTGTCTTGGGGCAGAGGAAAGATAAAAAGCTCCATGTGATCTACTATGCAAGCCGCACCTTGGACTCAGCTCAAGAAAAATACGCGACCACCGAGAAGGAAATGCTTGCCATTGTGTTTGCATTTGATAAAATTAGGAGTTATCTAGTGGGATCAAAGGTTACAGTTTACACAGATCATGCGGCCTTGAGATATCTGATGGCTAAGAAGGACGCTAAGCCGAGGTTGTTGAGGATTGAAGAGTTCGATATGGAGATATTTGACAAGAAAGGCATTGAAAACCGAGCCGCTGATCACCTCTCCAGGTTGAGGATTGAAGAACAGGTCCCAATTGATGATGCAATACCGGAGGAGACCCTTATGCTAGTCAGGTCTTACCTAGAAGTGGAGGAAGCCAACACGATTAAAGAAAGAAGCCTACCATGGTTCGCAGATCTAGTGAACTACTTGTCTTGCGGTTTAGAGCCACCTGATCTTGATACCTATCAGAAGAAGAAGTTCTTTAGAGATGTGATGAGGTATTATTGGGATGAGCCGTACCTTTACGTGCTTAACAAGGACCATCTCTATAGGAGATGTTTGGCCGAAGAAGAAATTCATCCGGTGCTACAAGAATGCCACGGCTCATCGTATGGTGGTCATTTAGGTGCGTTCAAGACAGTTGCCAAGGTTCTACAGAGCGGTTTCTGGTGGCCGACCATGTTCAAAGACGCCCAGGAAGTGGTCTCGAGGTGTGAAGCTTGTCAACGGCACGGAAACATATCCAAAAGGAATGAAATGCCCCAAAACCCAATCTTTGAAGTAGAAGTCTTCGACTGTTGGGGCATTGACTTCATGGGTCCCTTTGTAAGCTCGTATGGGAATCAATATATCCTTGTAGCGGTGGATTATGTGAGTAAATGGGTTGAAGCGGTTAACATCTCCGACCAACGATTCAAACGTAGTGGTAAAACTCTTCAAGAGTATCATCTTCCCACGGTTTGGAGTACCAAGAGTAGTCATCAGTGATGGGGGAAGCCATTTCATCAACAAGACTCTTGAGAGTCTTTTGAAGAAGCACGGAGTAAAGCACAAGGTGGCCACCCCTTATCATCCGCAAACCAGCGGCCAAGTGGAGGTTTCCAACCGTCAGATAAAGGCCATTTTGGAAAGGACCGTGAACTCATCCAGGAAGGCTTGGAGCAAGAAACTTGACGATGCTCTGTGGGCTTACAGAACCGCCTACAAAACCCCCATTGGAACCTCACCATTTAACTTGCTCTATGGGAAGAGCTGTCATTTACCGGTTGAGTTGGAATACAAAGCCTTGTGGGCAGTGAAACGTTTGAACTTTGACATCAAGACCGCACAAGAGAAAAGAGTTCTACAGCTTCATGAGCTTGAGGAGATACGGTTAGATGCTTTTGAGAGCTCTAAGATCTACAAAGAAAGAACCAAGGCGCTCCATGACAAGAAGATACACAAGAGATAGTTCAAAGAAGGGGACCAAGTTCTGTTGTTTAACTCAAGACTTAAGCTGTTCCCTGGGAAGCTGAGGTCTAGGTGGTCCGGTCCGTTCACGATTCTTGAAGTAAGACCCTATGGAGCCGTGGTTTTGAAAGGAAAAGATGGACAAGGTTTTGTGGTAAACGGCCAGAGGGTAAAGCATTACTTGGCATCAGAAACAAGGGGGGAAGCTACCTCAGTTCCTCTACTTGAACCGGAATCAGCCTGAAAAGGTATGAAAAGTCAAACTTAGCGACGTTAAACAAAGTGCTCTTGGGAGACACCCCAAGCTTATCCATGTACATATTTCGTTTTTCATCTTCTTTTTCTTTTTATTTGAAGCTTTTTGAAGGGTTTGTTAAGTGTTTCAGGAGTTAGACAGTGAACCTTGAGGGTGAAAGTGAGAGAAAGCTTGAAAAAGACACGGCCTGATGAATTAAGTCAAAGAGCATTCATAGCCTCGATATCGACCCTCGGTATATTCATACCATGGTCATCTTTTACCAAGAGAAAGCTTGAGAACCTCGGCTAGATTCCTCGACTTAATTTCATCATGGTCGTGTCTGAGAAGTGCTATGGTAAAATAACTAAGTGTGGGGGAGGCTCACGGTGTAAACACCTCGGTATAAGTATACCGAGGGGCGATGTTCACTTAAAACGGTAAAAAAAACCTTGATCTGAGGCCGCGATCAGTTTACACCAAGGCCAGCCTGTTTAAACCCCCAAACTTCACGTATTCTTTGTTAAAAACAAGTGACCTCGGCATGATTCCCTCGTGGTAGAGCGTGCCGAGGTACTCGGTTTCAAGAGATGATCAAAAGCAAGAACACATGAAACACTTAGAACGAAGAAGAGGCTTTGCGAGGTCCAAAGAAAAGACGTGAAAGCTATGGGGATTTACTCGTTGGCACGGGCTCAGACTACTCGGCTTGGTACCCTCGGGGTGGAACAAGTCGAGGCAGCTCAGAGTAACACGAGAAAATTTGGCTTGGTCCGTACAGCCCATGTCATCCCCATACCGCGTCCATTTGAAGGGTTGCGCGGCATTTTTGAATTTAAACACCCGGTCAAGGTAGTTTTTGGCGCGGTCAACGGCTAGAGCTGGAGCAGAAGGGGGGACCAGTCCCACAACAATCCAAATGCCAGCTGGAAAGCGCGCTCCAGCCCATACCAACCTCCATACTTGGCCAAAACGCAGAGTTTGCCCTCTTGACTCTTTTCTCCGCATTTCACGAACACAACTCACTCATTTCTCGTTCATTTTGCGTGATTCCAAGCATTCTAGACTCGTTAGGGTGTTGTCTACTCTGCATAAGCATCTCATTCAGCTTAAATCTTGCATTCCCAAATGTATTTGCATCTTAAAGAACTCATCTTTTTCCTTCATTCTTTGCGAGCTCAAATGTTTGTAAAATGTGGAATCGATTCTTTTAGAGTATATCGGCCTTTGGGAACAATTTTGTAAATTCCACCAGGGTAGACAACACACGAAAAACCGGTCTTTGCATTTAATATCACTTGCTCTTGAGTTTTTAAAATTCTTGAGAAAATACGCTTGGAATCGGTACTAATGATGATTTGTGTGTTTGAGCTGAAATGTCTAGATAACTTGTCTCTAATCGGTTGTTCTGCCTTGTTTTTACTTTCCTTGATGTTTGAAAAAGCTATGAATACCATTCTGTTAGAGAAAAATTTTTGTACTTGCCAATTTTGAGATACATGTGCTTAACGATATACTTGGTTCTAACAGTTTCTTTGAGAATCTCCCTTGCAGATGACCGGAGACCGAACCGTTCCTGCCCACGAGACAAACAAAAGTGCGGGCCAGAAGAGAGTTTTGAAGGGTAAAGCCGTTGCCGTGCCACGTGGTGGAGAGACCAGCAAGAAACCCTCGATGCAACCCGATGACGAGCCAACCCCCAAACGAGCAAGAAATACTGAGCTCACTCTGGCACCAGCTCTCGAATCAAAAAGGAACGGGAAGAAGGCAGCTGTGGGATTGGATGACGACGAGCCCGGAGCCTTAGTCCCTTATGTGGACAACGGTGACAAAAAGTCCAAGAAAGAACCAAAGGCCGAGCCAGAGGAAGAACACTTCCCAACTACTGAGGAATACTTGGACCACTTTAACTCAATAAGAGTGGCTCAAGGTCGATTCCCTGACTTGGAGTTGCTGAGGAAACTCGAGATACTTGATGACGTGACCCTCATTTTTGAGAATATGGGCTTGGCAAAGTTCTTCGAGATGAGCGATGTTGCCTATGAAGGGATTACACAGCAGTTTCTTGCAACCCTGGAGGTCATCATCTACCCCAAGAGAGATCCAAAGCGTTTACATGGCAAAGGATTCGGCCACATTAAGTTTGAAATGGATAGCGTGCACTACAAGGTCAGTTTCAAGGAGCTTGATGAAATCTTTGGGTTTGAAAGGAATGGAAGCTCGCTTGACAAGTTTGTGTACCCTCGTGATGAGTTGGCCGCCTTGTGGGAAACGATATCTTTTGGACGTTACCTCGGAGGCAAGAGCAAGACAAGCTGCATAAGGAACCCTGCAATCAGATACGCAAACGGCGTCCTAGCATCAACATTCTTCTCGACCTTTAACCCTGGTGTTATTCACACGGCCGAGCTTGAACTGTTGGGACTCGGACTGAAGCCGTTCATCACTCAAATGAAGAACAAGAAAGAGTTCCAAGGGCCACTGCATGTACCATCATTGGGTCCATTCTTTGCCATTCAAATGCTCACTTATCGGCACAATGTATGGTGCGACTGATATATTCATAAATTGCATCATTTAATGTACATATTCTAGTCAAAATCATGTCTCATTTGCATGCATTTTAGGTCTTTAAGCATTGTTTTAGGACTTAGGAGATTGCATTAGGGCCAAGAGAGTTTTGCATGTTTTGGAGTGTTAAACAGGTGCTTTTGGAGTTTATTTGGAGTGGAGGATGTGATTCAGATGAAGAAATGGAGTTGAAATGATCAAAAATGGTGAAAAGGAGCAATTTTGGGTTTCTCGGCAAAATGATATACTGATGGCCGAAGATTCTCGGCCAAAATCCTTCCCGCGGGTAGCTTTCTCGGCCAAAAACACGTACCGCGGTCAAGTCTCTCGGCCAAAATCTCCGGGTGCAGACACGTTTCCGAAATCGCCTGTCCGGGGAACCTTCCGGTCAGATTTAGCTGTCGGAGTCTTCATAAAGGTTGGAGATAATTGAGTCAAGAGTTCATAACAGTTGGAATCAAGGCATTTGGACCACAGAACTGAAAGATATGGTAATCGGAAGACGAACAGGTCTCGCATTCATTCCGGAGCAATCCGATACCCCTGAATGATCGCCTGTCCGGGGAGCCTTCCGGTCCGATTCAGACGGCGGGTGCTTCATAGAAGTTGGAGAGAATTGCATCACGGTCTCTTAGCAAGTAGAATCGTGGAATTCGGACGCGTGAGCAGAGAGATAAGCTTGTCGGAAGGAACCCCAGTCTCGCAGGTATTCCGGACCGAGCAGATCAGTTCTAAAGGATGCGAAGGACGGTGCACTTCCAGGCCGATTTAGTTTCCGGGTCCTTCATGAGAACCATAGACATTTGAGCCTTCTTTCCAGAACGTCCAAGAGCATTCAATTCGGATCTATGAGCAGAAAGATACAGTCTCCGGAATGGACACATGTCTAGACGCCTCTCTCTGGTCGTGTACATGCACTGCAAAGATGTGCCCTCCAGGAAGCCTTACACTTCCCAAGCACCGAAGCTTTCTTCACAAAAGTTGGAGATAAATGAGTCCTCTGTCTTCTGCAACCGAAATCATTCAATTCGGACAAGTCTCATAGGAGTTACACTCTCCGGAATGCGAAGTGGTCTAAGCTGCTCTGGATGCTGCGAGTTGGAGAGGAAGGAGACCAAGCCGCAGCAACACTCGCAAATCACTCCGACTTGAGCCTGCGACCTAGGTGCAATAGAGACCAACCCGCACAGTTTGTACATTCCCCAGAAACCGCCTTAGCCCTGCGAGTTGGAGAGGAAGGAGACCAAGCCGCAGCAACACTCGCAAAACACTCCTACTTAGGCGTGCGGCTAAGACAAGGCGATTCAGGCTTCACAAGACAAGTCTTCATCTACTGCGACTTAGGTGTGCGACCTGGGACATACTGGACTGACCCGCAGGATTTCCACTTGACCCAACTGAGCCGGGTCAGTACCCAGTTTGTCCTGGGCTGACCCGGTCCATTAGCACTAGGTATATATAGTTTTTTGGGAGAAAAACCCAAGTATATCATCTTCTCTCTTAGTTTCTCTCTAGTTTTCTTTCCTTTTTAGTGTAAAAACGTTTTTGATTAAGAGAGATCTCAAGGATTTAATCAATCTAAGTCTGTTTCTCATCATCTCATTTCTGCTTCTAATCATGATTAACATCATCTCTTGCAAAAGATTAGATGTGTTCTTCATGATTAGTGAGTAGTCATATTTTAAGCTTCTAGGTGTGTAGATTAGGGTGCTTAGATGTAGATTAATGATTGTTTAAGCTTAGATTCTCTTCTCCTTTCCTTAGTTAGCTGATCCTAATGCTAGATCCTTGCACATCACTTGGGTCTAGAATCTGGGTTTTTCATGCACCAAAAGTGTTTGATGAAATGCCTGAATGAAAGCTAACTAAGGGTTTATGCATTAATGTCATGGGAATGATTGTTAAATGCATGAATGGCATATTAGAACTGTTTCTTAATGCTCATTGATTCATATTTCACAAATGATGATTTGGTTTGAAAATGGATTAGTGTAGAGGTTAGTGCCTTCATGAGAGGATTAATCTAGATTAGAGTTCTAAGTTAATTGGAATTTGAGATCATGTGATGCTTGCTGTATCTTTCTGTATAAGATTCAGTCTTTCTTAGCTCTTATTTTGATGCACAAAGAGGCTGTCTGGTCATGTTAGACTTGGAACCTTATGCTTGTTAATTGCTTATTCACTAATGGGAATTAGTCTTGAATTGGTAATTAACAAAGGGATTTATGTCATGAGAATGAATTAATCTGAATTGGAAGTCTAGACTAAAGATTTGCAAGTGTTGCATTGTTTGCTTAGCATCATGAATTCACATTTAAAGCACCCTAATCAATGATCACATCTAGAGGTTTAGCTTTCTTTTTATTTGAATTTGAGTGTTTGTTTAGTTTCTCTTGCTTGTTTAATTCTTAATTACTGTTTGTTCTTGCTTGTTTTGTTATATGCTTTTAGATAATCTTGGTTACCAACTCATCTGCTTATTAGACTTGGATTAAGAATTGATCCTCATAGTTCTAGTGTCTAGAATCTCTCCATTTGGATTGATACCTCAAGTGCTACAATGACATGAGTAGTTGAGGAATTGATCAAGGATTGAAAAATTCCTACTATCAATTTGGCGCCGTTGCCAATTGGAGAGTTCATTCTAGCATTAGGACTTTGGATCTTCTTGAGAGGGCTCAAGGGTTTATATTCCCTGATTCACCAAAGAAGCCGAATCTCATTGATGAGTTATACCTAAGTAAAAGTGGTTTCTTCGGAGGCAAGTCAGGGGACAAATGGGTTTACAACTTCACCCTAATGCATAGAGACGGCACGCAGGTTCTGCTGCCTAACCGAGGCCTCACCATGCTCGAAAAGCAGTGTAACGTCTCATTCTACGTTCTCAAAGACCAGTTGTATAACCCAGCTTTCGACCCACCAACACGCAAATGCACCAAGGCAGCACCTAGCAAACCCGAGAACACTAATGGCCCGGAAGATTGTGATAACGAGGAGCAGAGAAACTATGAGAGAAGGATCGGAGCAGGCCGCTATCACTTTGATCCGCAAGTGTGGGGTGAGCCTGAATACCACACCAAGAAGCTGTATTCACGAGTGAACACCCTCCAAAAGTGGTGTAAGTGGCAAGACAAAACCATCCACGCATTGGTGGATTGTGTGAGGCATTCGAAGAAGAAAGTAAAGCACCTCACGAGGCCATCCTCACCGGATAAGAACTCAGCGACCTCAACCGCACCGATTACAGAAGGAGTTGGAGAAAGCTCAAACGCGAGGAACCCGGAGTTTCCACCAGGCAAAGAAGACTGGATCGATCCAACCACTGCTTTCCTGCCTGAACCCTCAGAAAGCAGCCCACCACGTCAGCCCACTCCCTCCTGCTCAACTTCAAATCCCTCGCACTACTTGGGATCCGACCTCTCCGACTAAGGTATCGACTTCAAACCTTGTACATATGCATCTTGTATATATCATCTTGCATTCGTTCAGTTTGTCTTTTCACTTCTCTCACACGCTTTTATAACACAAGGGACTGTGTTATCTAAGTGTGGGGGAGGAGCTTTGTGTTTGCTAATCTTGTTTTCTTTGTTCTTGTTTGACTTTTGCACTCTTGAGTCTCATTTAGCTTAGCACATATGACAAAGCCGAAAAAAAACACAAAAAACTACATCATTCTAGTTGCATCTCGCATTTTAAGATCGAGTCTAGTTGCATCATGTAGGATTACATCAGTGCAAGGAGCAATGATAGATTTTTTCCTAGAGAGTAAATCACTTGAGAACTTGAACTAAATCTGCTTGTGAAACTCATTCTGTGCTTGTAAAGCTTGAAACGATTTGAATCCGAGAAACAAGTTTGAAATTGCACTCAACTCTAGCTAAGTGATAACCCTGAATCTGAATTGAAAATATCTTTTGATGCATTGCTTGGATAGGCTTGTGGATACCGATACACATACTGGAGCTAGAATAATCGTTTTTTTACCACCCTCCTTCCTTAGCTCAAGTAGTTGAATCCGCATCATGGATCAGTTCCCTCTCCTTGAACCCATCTTTCTTTCAAGCCAATGTTTGCGTGTGAATTGTAAGGCCACCTTGGACTGAACTTGGCAGAAAGTGTTAGGTTTAGAGCGACAAGGGCTTGGCTCATTGAGTGGTATGTTCCAACATCAAGGAACCAAGAGTATTGGTGAGAAATAAGTGTGGGGGAAAAGACTTATTGGTGAGTGGAAAAGTGAGAGTGGAAATAGCTAGGGGAATGAATGAAAATGAATCAAGTCTTGGATGTGAAAAGATAAGCTCTGAAATGAAAAGAAGCCAAAGGCTCAAGTGTTCTGAAATGAAAATGAAAGAGGCTATACGCTATGAAAGAAAAGAGCTGTGTGAATAAGTGAAAACCAAGGCTTGAAAATAAAAGAAAAAAGGCGAGTCCCCTAGTGAAAAGAAAACGATTGTGAAGAGTGAGGATTCTGAGAGGGTGAGCAAGTGAGAAACGCTTTGAGTGGAGTGTGGGGTGTGATGAGTCCTGCCCTTGTATACATCGGTTGCTTTTTACCTTTAGCATTCTGCCAAAGTTTGGTCGTTCATAGAGAGATCCTTGTTGCATTGCACCCGCTTGAATATCGATGAGATCATTTTTATCTCATGACCTTACCCTAGCAAAGCCAGCCTATTTGAACATTGCATCATTTGATTCACCGGTTACAAACTTAATGAATGTGAAAGAGTTGAGTGTGATAATGACTTGTGGAGATTCCGTGCTTTAGTTGGAAAATATCTGAGTATAGCTTTGCATTGCATATTTGAGCATGAATCCGTGCATTAGGTCCCAAAGAGTTTTGCATGTTTTGAAGTCTTTATCAGGTGCTTTGGGAGTCGTTTGGAGTTGTTCTTTTTGCTTGAGGACAAGCAAAGGACAAGTGTGGGGGAGTTGATATGTCTATATTTTACATAATTTAGACTGCATTATAGAGTCCTCATTGATAACTAAGGTTTTTAAAGCCTTAGATGGGTTATCAATCCCCTTGTCAAAGTAGTATAAGGGGTGTCAATCCATATGTGTGGTAGTTAGGCACTAGTTTATGTGATAGGTTCTTAAGTCAAGTAATCAAAGGTGAGTTTTGTGAAACCAGCAACAAGAAAGCATAAAACAAGAAACAAACAAGCTATGATTAATGAACTAAGCAAGCAAACAAAACAAGATGATGGTGATTAAGCAAATGATAAAAGCTAAACCTCTAGATGTGATCATTGATTAGGGTGCTTTAGATATTGAATCATGATGCTAAGAACATAATGCAACACTTGCTACTCTTTAGTCTAGGCTTCTTAATCAGATTAATTCATTCCCATGACAATAATCCCTTTGCAAATCACTTAATCAAGTCTAACAACCATTAGATATAATCAAGCAATCAGCAAGCATAATGCATCAAGCCTAATAAGTGACCAAACAATCTCTCAACCAAGAAGACTGAATCTTATACAGAAAGACATAACAAGCAATCACATGATCTCAAACATTTCAACTTAGAACTCTAATCTAGACTAATCCTCTCATGAAGGCATTAATCTCTACACTAATCCACTTTCAAACCAAATCATCATTTGTGAAATATGAATCAATGAGCATTAAGAAACAGTTCTAATAAGTCATTCATGCATTTAACAAATCATTCCCATGATGAAAAAGGCATAAACCCTTAAGTTAGCTCATTCAGGCATTTCATCAAACACTTTTGGTGCATGAAATGCCTATGAACCCAGATTTCACTTTCCCAAGGAAATCTGGCATTAGGAGCAACTAACTAAGGAAATGGAATGAGAATCTAAACCCTAAACATCACCAATCAAACATCTAAGCACCCTAATCTACACACCTAGAAGCTTAAAAGATGACTACTCACTAATCATGAAGAACACATCTAATCTTTTGCAAGAGATGATGTTAATCATGATTAGAAGCAGAAATGAGATGATGAGATGATGAGAAACAGACTTAGATTGATTAAATCCTTGAGATCTCTCTTAATCAAAAACGTTTTTTACACTAAAAAGGAAAGAAAACTAGAGAGAAACTAAAAGAGAAGATGATCTCCCTGGGTTTTTTCTCCCAAAAAAACTATATATACCTAGTGCTAATGGACCGGGTCAGCCCAGGACAAACTGGGTACTGACCCGGCTCAGTTGGGTCAAGTGGAAATCCTGCGGGTCAGTCCAGTATGTCCCAGGTCGCACACCTAAGTCGCAGTAGATGAAGACTTGTCTTGTGAAGCCTGAATCGCCTTGTCTTAGCCGCACGCCTAAGTAGGAGTGTTTTGCGAGTGTTGCTGCGGCTTGGTCTCCTTCCTCTCCAACTCGCAGGGCTAAGGCGGTTTCTGGGGAATGTACAAACTGTGCGGGTTGGTCTCTATTGCACCTAGGTCGCAGGCTCAAGTCGGAGTGATTTGCGAGTGTTGCTGCGGCTTGGTCTCCTTCCTCTCCAACTCGCAGCATCCAGAGCAGCTTAGACCACTTCGCATTCCGGAGAGTGTAACTCCTATGAGACTTGTCCGAATTGAATGATTTCGGTTGCAGAAGACAGAGGACTCATTTATCTCCAACTTTTGTGAAGAAAGCTTCGGTGCTTGGGAAGTGTAAGGCTTCCTGGGGGGCACATCTTTGCAGTGCATGTACACGACCAGAGAGAGGCGTCTAGACATGTGTCCATTCCGGAGACTGTATCTTTCTGCTCATAGATCCGAATTGAATGCTCTTGGACGTTCTGGAAAGAAGGCTCAAATGTCTATGGTTCTCATGAAGGACCCGGAAACTAAATCGGCCTGGAAGTGCACCGTCCTTCGCATCCTTTAGAACTGATCTGCTCGGTCCGGAATACCTGCGAGACTGGGGTTCCTTCCGACAAGCTTATCTCTCTGCTCACGCGTCCGAATTCCACGATTCTAGTTGCTAAGAGACCGTGATGCAATTCTCTCCAACTTCTATGAAGCACCCGCCGTCTGAATCGGACCGGAAGGCTCCCCGGACAGGCGATCATTCAGGGGTATCGGATTGCTCCGGAATGAATGCGAGACCTGTTCGTCTTCCGATTACCATATCTTTCAGTTCTGTGGTCCAAATGCCTTGATTCCAACTGTTATGAACTCTTGACTCAATTATCTCCAACCTTTATGAAGACTCCGACAGCTAAATCTGAATAATATAGTTCTCACCATTCCACTCTGGATTCATCTTTTCAGCTCCATAATCACTGATAGACACTCAAAACATGCAAAGACTCATTGGGACTAATGCATCTCTAAGTTCTAAAACAAACCCTAAGGACCTAAAATACATGAAATAAAACATGATTTGGAATGATTTATGCAACCTAAATGATGCAAATTATGAACATATCAACTCCCCCACACTTGTCCTTTGCTTGTCCTCAAGCAAAAAGAGCAAATGAGAGAAAGAGGTTGTATGCAATGGGAGTTCACATTTTCTTTTTGAGAGAAGTGATCACAATGAGAATTCAAGTTCATGCTCAATTATGCAATGCAAAGCCATACTCAGATATATGTCAACTCAGCAAGGAATCTCCACAAGTTCTTCTCTCTCTCAACTCTTTCACATTCATTAAGCTTTTATCAGGTGGATCTCATGATGCAAGGTTTAAACAAGCTGGCTTGGCTAGGGAGAGGCTATGAGATTAAAATGATCTCATCAGTGTTCAAGTGGGTTAAATGCAGCAAAGGGATCTCTCTATGAATGATCAAACTTTGGCAGAATGCTAAAGGTAAAAAGCAACCTATGCATACAAGGGCAAAGACTCATCACTCCCCACCCTCTACTCAAAGCTTCCTCTCTTGCTCAAAGACCTCACTTTTCACACTCATTTTTCTCTCACTAGGGGATTTGTTCTTCACTTTCACTCTCAAGTCTTGGAACTCAAACTTTACACAGCTCTTTTTCTTTTACAACTTCTAGCCTCTTCTTTCTTTCTTATCAAAACATTTGAGCTTTTGGCTTCTTTTCTTTCTTTTTCACTTAGAGGCTAGATTTTTCTTTTCAACAAACCAGAGCTCACTTTCTCAAAACACCAAGACTGACTTCTTTTTCTTTCATTCCCCTAGTTATTTTCACTCTCTCTTTCCACTCATCTCACCTTTTTCCACTCACCAAAAAGTCTTTTCCCCCACACTTATTCCTCGCCAAAACTCTCAGTTCCTTGATGTTGGAACACAGCACTCAATGAGACCTGCCCTTGTCGCTCTAAACCTAACACTTTCTGCTAAGTTTGATCCAAGGTGGCCTTTCAATTCTCACACAAACATTGGCTTAAAAGAAGGATGGGTTCAAGGTATGGGAACTGATCCATGATGTGGATTCAGTTACTTGAGCTAAGGAAAAGAGTGGTAAAAACAGTGGTTCTAGCTCAAGTATGTATATTGGTATCCACAAGCTTTTTCAAACAATGCATCACAAGATATTTTCAAGTCAAGTTCAAGGTTCCCACTTAATTATAGTTGAGTTTAATTCAAACTTGCTTCTCAGATTCAAATCATTTCAGACTTTGCAAGCATAGAAAAAGATTCACAAGCATATTCAATTCAAGTTCTCAAAGTGATGTACTCTCTAGAAAACCTATCATTACTCCTTGCAAGATGCAACCTATATGCAAATGCAATCTAGACTCAATCCTAAAAATGAGAATGCAACTACATGATCATTTTTTATTGAAAATTTTTCAGATTTTTCCATTTTTTTGGTTTTTATATGCACTTAGATGACTATGCAACTAGAATGTGACTCAAGACTCAAAGTGTAAAATGAGAAAATAGAAAACATGGTTAGTAAAGGATGAAACTCCTCCCCCACACTTAAATAACACAGTCCCTTGTGTTATAAAAGTATGAGAAAGAAGTGAAACCAAAGCAAACAAGCAAAATGCAAAAGGAAAAGAAAGTCTACATGCTATTTACAAGGTTTTGAGTGTTACCTAGTGGCTGTTGAAATCAGATCCCAATGAGTAGGAGGGGTTCGATGTGTGGCCTGACGGTGTAGAACCGGAAATAATTTTGCTGCGGCTTGGCCATCCTTTCTCCTGACCCGCACAACCATCTCGGAGTGAATTCCGAGTCTTGCTGCGGCCTGGCCATCCTTCTTCTGACCCGCACTCCTATCCCGCAGCTTCTGGGACTTGGGCATTTTGGGTTTCCCTTCTTTCTGTGCGGCCTGACCAAAAGTTGTCCTTGCCCGCGCAATTCAGAGATCAGCAATCCGGGGAACCTTCCGGTCCGAATCAGTTGGCGGGGTCTTCATCAAAGTTGGAGAGAATCAAGCAAAGATTCCAGAGCAGTTAGAATAATCCAATTTGGACCAGTTAGGAGAATCAGTTGGCGGGGTCTTCCGGAAGACGCACCAGCAATACGCGCACCCGAGAACCGAACGGCGGATTCCAAAGATCACGGCGGACGGAGCCTTTCCGGAACAAACTAGCCTGCTCTGTCTTTATCAAAGTCTGAGATCTATGAAGTACCTTCTCAGAACAGTTGGAATCTCTCAGTTCGGAGCAGTGGTTCAAAAGATAAGGTCTCCGGAGTTCACATTGGTTCAAAAGCTTATTTTCCGGTGAATCCGATGCGGTGCAAAGATGTGAAATCCAGGAAGCCTTCCACTTCCCAAGCTCCAACGGTCCCTTCACCAAAGTTCGAGCTTATTGAGTCATATTGACTGTGGAACTGGTTCAAGAGCAATTGGAGTCGTGTGCTGAAAGTTACTGCTTCCGGAAGGTGACATGGTCGATACAAGCCTAAATGAGTTGCGATACGCGCTAAGTGTTTTCACTAGCCTCGGTATCTTCACCTTGGCATCACTCAAGTCGAGGCTCATATCTTGGAAGTATTCTGGACTATACCTCGTGCAAAAGCCTTGGCATGATTAGATCGAGGCATGCATACGTAAGAACTGAGGCTGGAAACGACTAAATGTTGAAAGTACACCTCGGTGTAATGACCTCGGCGTGCATGCCAGACTGTGTTCTCCGAAGCACCTCGACATCATGACCCCTCGACATTTTATCCCGAGGTCCCTTGTCACGAACCCAGAATCAAGAACAGAATGGCTCAAGAACACACACGTGAGGATGGATCAAAGACTAGGGTTCATGCATGTTCTTGACGTGTTCTTCACGAGATCTTCATCTGGATCCTGACTCACGTGCATACCTCGGCATGAAGACCTCGGCTTCACTTTCCGACACACCGTGGCACTCACCCATCAACCCAAGGAAGCGGTTCAGTACCCGGTTTGTTCCGGGCTGACCCGCGACACTTTCCCTTTACTATAAATACATTTTAGGACCAAAAACCTAAGGATCTTATCTTTTATCTCCATTTTACGTTTAAGAACTTGCCTCTTTTGTGAAACCAGATTAATCTAATCCGATATCTCGTTTTTACATCTGAATCTTGTTCTTTCTTTATTCTTCTTTTATTATCAGCATTAAACTCCTAATCATGACCAGCTACACGTCTTGCAAAGGACTTAGTGAGCTCGTTATGATCAATGAGTAGTCGTTTAAGCGGCTTTAGATAAGTAGATTAGGGTGCTTTCAAGATAGATTAGTGGGTTTAGGTGTCTAGTCTTGCATGTTTCATTCTTTAACCGACGAGATCTCTAGGCTGGACCCAAGCATATCACTTGAGATTCAGATCTGAGGCATATCTCGCATCAAAAGTGTTTGTAGAAATGTCTGAACCACTCGGTTAAAGGTTTAAGAGTCTTTCATCGCGAGAGTGATAGTTTGTTCTTCTTAAAAGACATATTT
>NW_006256895.1:4565825-4568100 GCF_000478725.1 Eutrema salsugineum | reverse complement strand
TTAAATGAAATCGCTTGACAAAATAATTCATTAACCATTAGTTAGCTTGGAAGCACCGAGTCGATTATCTTGTCTAGAGTCTCTTCCCTTATCGCATATTATCATCATCTGAATCACCTGTTTGTTGTTTGCATCTTGATTAGTTAAATCTATGCTTTTATTTAATTTTATTGCTTATTTGCCTGTTAATCATCGTCACCAAACTTTTATCTTCTTGTCTTGACTTAAGTGAACAAATGACATAGGCTAGTGTCTCGTTTACAAGCTTGGTTTGACACCCCTTATACTACTTTGACAAGGGGATTGATAACCCTTCTAAGAGCCCCAAAACTCTTAGTTATCAGCTGAACGACTTTTACTGCGACTTGGTCATGCGGAGTAGGCACAGAAGATCCCAGGTAGCACAAAAAAATTTCCGGTTCTACACCGAGACGGTCTTGCGGCTCGATCCCGACAGTTCCCGGTTGCACAAAGGTGAGAAAGGAGGCCGGTCAACGAGAAAAGGACGGGTCAAAGCCTTGACTGGTCAAAATAGATCTATTGACCACCAGTCCAAAGGCTTGACCCTGTCCCACACTCTCTCTTCCCCACCATAAACCCGAGTTTGCAACTCTTTCTCTCGTTTCTCTCCATTGTTTTCATCATATCTCTCTCATTTCTCCACCAAATTTGTTAATTCAAAGTGCTCTGAACTCGTTTTTGAGTTTTTAACATCATCCTGATTGCATATCGAGCTCGTTGCATCTTAATCCCAAGGTATTTCACTCTGTTAAAATTTACCTTTTTCCATGTTCTTCAATGGTGATTTTTGAACTTCAAGGTGTGGAATCGATTTTAATAGGTTGTTCTAGACCTTGGGATTATTTTTATAAATGCTAGGGTGCTTGGAAAACAGAGCACTTTGTTGGTAATTCCTCGTTCTTGAGTTTTGAAAATTGTTGCAAGTAATTCATGAAAAAAATCGATTTTTTTTTAAAAACAAAAGATGAATTGGTTTCTTGCTGAGTCCTTGCTTTGCACTCTTGTTTTTGCTTTACTATGAACTTATTGGATTGATTCTTGGCTTGAGAAACTTGTTCATGTGGTTTTAAAATCAATTCTTGCAACAAAATGTTTTCAAAATTTGGAGAATTTTGTGAAGGTTATTCTTGTACTAACATTGTTTTTGAGAATCTCTTGGCAGGTGACTGAAAGAACTAACTCTTTGGCCAAGAAGAAGGGTACTGCACCAAAAGGCAAAGGTTTGGTCTCAGGATCTTCAAAGCCAAGAGAAAAAGGTCAAGGTGCAAAGAATACCACAAAGCAAGGAAAGTGTGATCCAGCGCCAAAAAGGATAAGGCATGAAGGGAAAGCTTTGGTGGTTGCTTCTGGTTCCAAGAAGAAGGGGAAACAGTTGGCTGTGGTATCAGAGAGTGAACAGACTGAAAGTGACTCAAGCAGCTCAGTTGGTGGTTCACAAGGCACCATTGAAGAGGGATCAAAGAGGTTCAAGAAAACTGAACCAGAAACACTTGATTATCTGGCTAAGTTTCAACAGATAGAGATCCAGCAAGGGAGGTTCCCTGATGTGGAATTTCTGAAGAAGATTGGCATCTATGAAGATGTCAAAACCTTGCTTGGGAACATGGGTGTTGAGTAACTTTTGGAGATGAGAGAGATCGCTTATGAAGAGGAGTCTGAAGAGTTCTTGGCTTCCTTTGAAGCTTTCATTTACTACCCAAGGGATTCAAGAATTAGTCAAGGAGATGGGCTTGGACATGTGGAGTTTACTGTGAAAGGGAAGGAATATTCAGTGTCATTCAGAGAATTGAATGAGATTTTTGGGTTTTCAACACCTAGAAATGAACTTCTCTCTAACCAGGTCAATCTCAGAAAAGATGAGGTCCAACTTCTATGGAGATCAATTAATTCTGGGAAGTACACAGCTGGAACAGCTAAGTCCTCTTGGATAAGGAATCCAGTGCTGAGATATGTTCACAAGATTCTCTCTCACAGCTTCTACTTCAAAATCGATGTTGGAAGAGTTCACAAAAGGCGATCTGATGCTTCTTGTTGTGAGGCTGAAACAGCTGATGCCAACTCATGAAGATGGGGAACCCTATGAAGGGTATGAATACCCACTTTGCCTTGCCTCTCAATTAGCAAGGTCTTTGATGTTCTACAAAAAGTGCATTTGGGGTTCTACAAAGCAAGATGCAAAGCTGGCCCATGATGGGTGGTACAAAGATTTTGAAAGCCAAGGGGTACGATTCAAGAGAACAAGGCAAAGTTTGAT
>NW_006256895.1:4563692-4565725 GCF_000478725.1 Eutrema salsugineum | reverse complement strand
TATACCCAGCACAGGCGATTTCACCTCTCCCCGACTCAGAGAAACATTCACTTCTTTTTGCTGAAGGAAGAGCTGTACAATGTCCAAACTGATCCACCAATCCTCACATACAAGCAAGCTTGCAGAGAAGAAGCCTCCAAGGGAAAGAGAGCAACCGCTGAAGATGCTACCACAAGTGCTGCTGGTGCTCAAGATGCTGATCTGCCTCCACCTCAAAAACGTTTTGGTGGAAACAGATACCACTTTGAAGATTACAACTGGGAGGAACCAGGCACTTCAGGGTTCAGAGCTCAAGAAAAGATTGGTATTCTCCAACAATGGTGCAAGTACCAAGACAAAACCATCCACAAGATGGCCAAGTGCATCAAGGAGATGAAGAAGAGGATTAAGAAGCTTGAAAACCCTTGCAAAGGTGGGGCTCCAGCACCAGTTTCACCAAGGAACAGAGAGGAAATTGGAGAGAGTTCCATGAACTGCACAGCCCTGGTCACATATGGAACCACTTGGGTGGATCTTGACGACGGGTCTGATGAGGCAAGCCATCACTCTTGGGAGACACCATCTGGTCCCACTTCAAACCCCTCTTACTCATTGGGGTCTGACTTCAACAGCTCTTAGGTAACACTCTAAACCTGGTAAATATGCATGTAGATTTTCTTTTTCTTTTTGCATTTTACTTGTTTGCTTTGTTTTTAACTCCTTTCTCATGCTTTTATAACACAAGGGACTGTGTTATTTAAGTGTGGGGGAGGAGTTTCATCTTTTACTAATCATGTTTTCTCTGATCTTATTTTACACTTTGAGTCTTGAGTCACATTCTAGTTGCATATTCATGTAGTCTTATCTAAGTGCATATAAAAACCAAAAAAATTGAAAAAACTGAAAATGTTTCACAAAAAATGATCATGTAGTTGCATTCTCATTTTTAGGATTGAGTCTAGATTGCATGTTCATGTAGGTTGCATTTTTCAGGGAGTAATGATAGGTTTTCTAGAGAGTAAATCACTTTGAGAACTTGAACTGAATATGCTTGTGAATCTTTTTCTGTGCTTGCAAAGTCTGAAATGATCTGAATCTGAGAAGCAAGTTTGAATTGAACTCAATTCTAATTAAGTGGGAACTTTGAACGTGACTTGAAAATATCTTGTGATGCAATGTCTGAAAAAGCTTGTGGATACCGATATACATACTTGAGCTAGAACCATTGTTTTTACCACCCTTTTTCCTTAGCTCAAGTAGCTGAATCCGCATCATGGATCAGTTCCCTCACCTTAACCCATCCTTCTTTGAAGCCAATGTTTGTGTAAGAATTGAAAGGCCACCTTGGATCAAACTTAGCAGAAAGTGTTAGGTTTAGAGCGACAAGGGCAGGTCTCATTGAGTGCTGTGTTCCAACATCAAGGAACTGAGAGTTTTGGCGAGGAATAAGTGTTGGGGAAAAGACTTGTTGGTGAGTGGAAAAAGGTGAGATGAGTGGAAAAGAGAAAGTGGAAATAGCTAGGGGAATGAAAGAAAAAGAAATCAGTCTTGGAGTTTTGAGTTAAAGAAAGTGAGCTCTGGTGTGTTGAAAAGAAAGAGTCTAGCCTCTAAGTAAAAAGAAAAGAAAAGAAGCCAAAGTGCTCAAATGTTTTGAAAAGAAAGAAAAAAAAGAGGCTAGAGGTTGCAAAAGAAAAAGAGCTGTGTAAGTGAAAAGTAAATCCCCTAGTGAGAGGAAGATAAGTGTGAAAAGTGAGGTTCTTGAGAGAGTGAGCAAGTGAGAAAGCTTTGAGTAGAGGGTGGGGTGTGATGAGTCTTTTCCCTTGTATGCATAGGTTGCTTTTTACCTTTAGCATTCTGCCAAAGTTTGATCATTCATAGAGAGATCCCTTTCCTGCATTAAACCCACTTGAACACTAATGAGATCATTTTAATCTCATAGCCTCTCCCTAGCCAAGCCAGCTTGTTTAAACATTGCATCATGATATTCACCTGATAAAAGCTTAATGAATGTGAAAGAGTTGAGAGAGAGAAGAACTTGTGGAGATTCCTTGCTG
>NW_006256895.1:4417144-4563554 GCF_000478725.1 Eutrema salsugineum | reverse complement strand
CACAGGACAAGTGTGGGGGAGTTGATATGTTCATAATTTGCATCATTTAGGTTGTATATTTCACTCCAAAGCATATCTTATTCCATGCATTTTAGGTCCTTAGGGTTTGTTTTAGGACTTAGGAGATGCATTAGGTCCCAATGAGTCTTTGCATGTTTTGAGTGTTTATCAGGTGCATTTGGAGCTATTTGGAGTTCAAGAGGTGAATCTAGGAAGAGAAATGGTGATCAAAGCTTAAAAGGAGGTTCTCGGCCATTCTCGCTGACCAGGAAGGTTTTTCTCGGCCATTCTCGCGTACCAGGAAGGATTTTATCGGCCAAAACACGTACCGCGGATGGAGCTTATCGGCCAAAACGCGTACCGGCTAAAGGATTTCTCGGCCAAAATCTCCGGGTGCAGACAGGTTTCCGAAATTGCCTGTCCGGGGAACCTTCCGGTCCGATTCAGATGTCGGGTGCTTTATCAAAATTGGAGAGGGTTGGATCGCGGTTCCATAGCAAGTGGAATCATTCACGGACGCCTGAGCAGAAAGTTAAGCTCGGCGGAAGAAACTCCTGTCTCGCTTCCGTTTTGGACCAAACCGATGAGCTCCGAAGAATGCAAAGGACAGTGCACTTCCAGGCCGATTCAGTTTCCGGGGCCTTCATGAGAGTCAGAGATATTTGAGTCTTGTTTCGAGAACATCCGAGATCATTCTATTCGGAGCTATGAGCAGGAAGATAACGTCTCCGGAATGGACACATGTCTAGACGCCTCTCTCTGATCGTGTAAAGGCACTGCAAAGACGAGCCCTCCAGGAAGCCTTCCACTTCCCAAGCACCGAAGTTTCCTTCACCAAACTTGGCGATATATGAGTCGTGTGTTTTCTGAAACCGGAATCACTCAATTCGGACAAGTATCTTAGAAGTTACACTCTCCGGAATGCGAAGTGGTCCAAGCTGCTCTAAATGCTGCGAGAAAGCGTTGCGACTTGGTTAACTCGCAGGCCTGAGGACGAATGCCTGGAAATTGATGCTGCGAGTTGAGAAGTGCGGGTAAGCTCTCAATGGATGAGGTCTGAGGCTCCCGAGCAAGAAAATTGCTAAGTCCACAATCGTGCGACTTAGGCATGCGAGTTGGCCGCGCCTGGAACCAAGTCGCATGATCACTCGCAATCTACTCCGACTTGAGCCTGCGACCTGTGTGTAATGGAGACCAACCCGCACGGTTTGTACATTCCCCAGAAACCGCCTTGGTCCTGCGAGTTGAAGAAGAAGAAGATTAAGCCGCAGCAAGACTCGCAAAACACTCCTACTTGGGTGTGCGGCTAAGACAAAGCGACTTGGGCATGCTACCTGGGAGACACTGGACCAACCCGCAGGATTCCCACTTTATCCATTAAAGCCGGGTCAGGACCCGGTTTGTTCCGGGCTGAACCAGTTCGTTTTTAGAGAGATATAAATACTTTTTAGTGTTTTTTTTAGAGAACTAAGCTTTATTCCTTTTGTCTCTTGCCTCTTTGGTGAAAAAGACTCCACTAAGAAGAGAAATATCGATTATTGAGTGTTTAATCAAGAGAGTTTAAGAGATTTTTGTGTTTAAAGCTGATTTCTTCTAAATCTATCATCTATCTCTTCATCTATACACTTCTAATCATGATTAACAACATATCTTGCAAAGGATCTAGTGTGTTGATCATGATTAGTGAGTAATCTCCATATTAAGGTCGTAGATATGTAGATTAGGGTGCTTAAGTGGTAGATTAGTGAGCTTAGGCGTTAGATCATGCATATTCCATTCTCTACAACTTGTTCTCTACGCTAGATCCATACAAATCATATGTGGTCTAGATTCTGGGCATTTCATGCACCAAAAGTGTTTGATGAAATGCCTGAACCAAGGTTGTTAGAGGTTTAAGTGTTATTCATCATGGGAATGATTGTCTATATGCTTAAATGACAGATTAAACTGATTCTTAATGCTTGTTCACTCATGTTTCACTGATGATGATTGGGTTAGAAACTGTTTAAGCATAGGAGTTAATACCTTCATGAGAGGATTAACTGAATTAAAAATGTTTAGGTTGAATGGTTTGCTTGATCATATGATTCATTAGCTCATTAGTTTATCACTGAAAGCACCCAAATCCACTATCATGTCTAAGACCTTTCTCATCATCATACATACATTCTCATCACTTGTCATTTGCTTAGTTCTTTGTTTGATCACTTCTTTAGTCATTAATCTTGTTTTAAGTTTGTAGTTATCATTAGTTAATCAAAACCACTCTTGTTTGCTTGAATTAAGAACTTGATCACATGGTTTAGTGTCTAACACCACATCTAGATTCATAAACCCCTTGTACTACAAGACAGGGGATTGATAACCTCTACAAATAGCCTTGAAAACTCTTAGTTATCAATGGGATATTTGCTTTTCCAAGACCTGCACAAGAACAAACAGTGAAGTTCACATACCCTGATCACATGATTACTGACTTGTGGGATACAATTGCTTTTGGGAGCTTCAGGGGGGAAGATGCAAGAGTTCATGGATAAGAAACCCAGCAATACGCTATGCTCACAAGGTGCTTTGCCAAATGTTCTTTACCAAGCACAATGATGGAGTGGTGCATCTAGCTGACATGGAGCTACTGGGTATGGGTCTTCATACTCTCATCAGTCACTTGAAGAGCAAGAGAGAGTTTCACCTCCCACATTACATCCCATCTAGTGGTGCATTTTTGGCACGCCAAATGCTGATATACAAGGACATTGCTTGGAGTGAGGGTAAAAGAAAGAAGCTCACTAAGTTGCACAATGGATGGCTAGTGACAAAGATTCTGAAAGCAAGAGGTTTTGTCTTTGATGATGTTGAGGTCAGGCCTGAGTTGATTGATGAAGCTACCCTCACCAAGGTTGGGTTTTTAAAAGAAAGCAATGGTGAAAACTTCTTGTACACCTTCAAGCTCTTGCAAAATGAAAAGGTTCATGTTCTGTTGCCACACCCAGCCATCACCACTCTCACAGAAAGGCACAATGTCTCCTTTATTGTCCTACAAGATCAGCTCTACAACCCAGCCATTCACCCTCCAATTCCCAAATGCAAGAGAACCGCTAGTTCTAAGGGTAAAGAGCCAGTTGAAGAGCAGAGCACAACAGCCGGTTGTGAGAATGAGGAGCCTAGAGATTTTGAAAGAAGGATGGGAGCAGGGAGGTACCACTTTGATCCTTACTTTTGGGGTGAGCCTGATTATCACACAAGGAAGCTGTATTCCAGAGTTAACACCCTTCAGAAATGGTGCAAATGGCAAGACAAAACGATCAACAAGCTAGTTGACTGTGTTAGGCAGCTAAAGAAGAAGGTGAAGAAACTCACAGCTCCAGCCACCTCACCCAAACGTGATACAAGAGAAGAGGTGGGAGAAAGCTCAGCAGCTCAGGATATTGAACTACCCCCAGGAAAAGAAGACTGGATCAATCCAGCCACAGCGTTCCAACCAGACTCACCTGAGAGCAGCCCACCTAGATATTCAACTCCATCATGTTCCACCTCCAACCCATACCACTACCTGGGATCAGACCTCAGTGATTGAGGTAATCACTCAAAACTCTGTATATATGCATGTAGTTCTTCTTTTTCTTTTTGCATTATACTTGTTTGTTTTGATTTCACTCCTTTCTCATGCTTTTATAACACAGGGGCCTGTGTTATTTAAGTGTGGGGGAGGAGTTTCATCCTTTACTAATCATGTTTTCTCTTTTCTTATTTTACACTTTGAGTCTTGAGTCACATTCTAGTTGCATATTCATGTAGTCTCATCTAAGTGCATATAAAAACCAAAAAAAATGAAAAAAAAATCTGAAAAATTTTCACAAAAAATGATCATGTAGTTGCATTCTCATTTTTAGGATTGAGTCTAGATTGCATGTTCATGTAGGTTGCATCTTGCAGGGAGTAATGATAGGTTTTCTAGATAGTACATCACTTTGAGAACTTGAACTGAATATGCTTGTGAATCTTTTTCTGTGCTTGCAAAGTCTGAAATGATCTGAATCTGAGAAGCAAGTTTGAATTGAACTCAACTCTAAATAAGTGGGAACCTTGAACTTGACTTGAAAATATCTTGTGATGCATTGTTTGAAAAAGCTTGTGGATACCGATATACATACTTGAGCTAGAACCATTGTTTTTACCACCCTTTTTCCTTAGCTCAAGTAGCTGAATCCGCATCATGGATCAGTTCCCTCACCTTGAACCCATCCTTCTTTTAAGCCAACGTTTGTGTGTGAATTGTAAGGCCACATTGGATCAAACTTAGCAGAAAGTGTTAGGTTTAGAGCGACAAGGGCAGGTCTCATTGAGTGCTGTGTTCCAACATCAAGGAACTGAGAGTTTTGGCGAGGAATAAGTGTTGGGGAAAAGACTTGTTGGTGAGTGGAAAAAGGTGAGATGAGTGGAAAAGAGAAAGTGGAAATAGCTAGGGGAATGAAAGAAAAAAGAAATCAGTCTTGGAGTTTTGAGTTAAAGAAAGTGAGCTCTGGTTTGTTGAAAAGAAACAATCTAGCCTCTAAGTAAAAAGAAAAGAAAAGAAGCCAAAGAGCTCAAATGTTTTGAAAAGAAAGAAAAAAAAAAAGAGGCTAGAGGTTGCAAAAGAAAAAGAGCTGTGTAAAGCTTGAACTCCAAGACTTGAGAGTGAAAGTGAAAAGTAATTCCCCTAGTGAGAGGAAGATAAGTGTGAAAAGTGAGGTTCTTGAGAGAGTGAGCAAGTGAGAAAGCCTTGAGTAGAGGGTGGGGTGTGATGAGTTTTTTCCCTTGTATGCATAGGTTGCTTTTTACCTTTAGCATTCTGCCAAAGTTTGATCATTCATAGAGAGATCCCTTTGCTGCATTAAACCCACTTGAACACTAATGAGATCATTTTAATCTCATAGCCTCTCCCTAGCCAAGCCAGCTTGTTTAAACATTGCATCATGGGATTCACCTGATAAAAACTTAATGAATGTGAAAGAGTTGAGAGAGAGAAGAACTTGTGGAGATTCCTTGCTGAGTTGTTATATATCTGAGTATGGCTTTGCATTGCATAATTGAGCATGAACTTGAATTCTCATTTTGATCACTTCTCTCAAAAAGGAAATGTGAACTCCCATGCATTCAACCTCTCTCTCTCATTTGTTCTATTTTGCTTGAGGACAAGCAAAGGACAAGTGTGGGGGAGTTGATATGTTCATAATTTGCATCATTTAGGTTGCATAATTCATTCCGAATCATGTTTTATTCCATGCATTTTAGGTCCTTAGGGTTTGTTTTAGAACTTAGGAGATGCATTAGGTCCCAATGAGTCTTTGCATGTTTTGAGTGTTTATCAGGTGTATTTGGAGCTGAAAAGATGAATCGAGGAGGTGGAATGGTGATCAAGGCTTGAAAAATGGTGAACTTGTGTTTTTGGAGGTTCTCGGCCATTCTCGTGTACCAGGAAGGTTTTCATCGGCCATTCTCACATACCGCGGGTAGACTTTATCGGCCAAAACGCGTACCGGCTATTGAATCTCTTGGCCAAAATCTCCGGGTGCAGACACGTTTCCGAAATCGCCTGTCCGGGGAACCTTCCGGTCCGATTCAGTTGGCGGGTGCTTCATAAAAGTTGGAGAGGATTGGATCACGGTTCCATAACAAAGTGGAATCATGGAATTCGGACGCGTGAGCAGAGAGTTAAGCTCGTCGGAAGAAACCCATGTCTCGCTGCTGTTTTGGAACAAGCCGATGAGCTCTGAAGAATGCAAAGGACGGTGCACTTTCAGGCCGATTCAGTTTCCGGGGCCTTCATGAGGATCAGAGATATTTGAGTCCTCTTTCCAGAACGACCGAGATCATTCAATTCGGAGCCATGAGCAGGAAGATATTTGAGTCCTCTCAGTCAATTGGACTGATGCTTGGCTTGAGAAACTTGTTCATGTGCTTTAGAAATCGATTTTTGCAGCAACTTTTCAACATTTTTTGAGAACTTTGTGAAACTTGATCTTGTGCAAACTTGTTTCTGAGAAAATATTTAGCAGTTGACTGAGAGAACCAATGCTTTAGCCCGCATGAAGAAAGGTCTTGCATCCAAAGACAAGGGCTTTGTCTCAGAATCTTCAAAGCCAAAAGGACATGGCCAAGGCACCAAGAAGGGCACAAAGCAAAGAAGGAGTGAATAAGAGCCAAAAAGCACAAGGAACGAGGAGAAGGCTTTGGTGGCTGCTTCTGGTTCAAAGAAGAAAGGAAAACAGCTGTCTGTTGTATCTGAAGATGAACAAACTGAGAGTGGTTCAAGAAGCTCAGCTGGAAGTTCCCAAGGCGCCATTGAAGAGGCACCCAAGAGGATCAAGAAAACTACACCAGAAACACATGATTATCTGGCTAAGTTTCAGCAAATGGGAATCCAGCAAGAGAGGTTCCCTGATGTGGACTTTTTGAAGAAGATTGGCATCTTTGAGGATGTCAAAACTTTGCTTAGGAACATGGGCATTGAATCACTCTTGGAGCTGAGAGAGATCGCATATGAAGAGGAGTCTCAAGAGTTCTTGGCTTCTTTTGATGCTTTTATGTACTACCCAAGGGATTCAAGGATTCTTCAAGGGGATGGTCTTGGATATATGGAGTTTACGGTGAAAGGAGAGGCCTACAGAGTGCCATTCAGGGAATTGAATGAGATATTTGGGTTTTCTGCGCCTAAAAACATACCTCTCTCCAACCAGATCGGTCTTAGAAAGGAAGATGTTCAAGCTTTATGGAGATCAATAGCTTCTGGGAAGTACACAGCTGGAGCAGCTAAGTCATCTTGGATAAGAAATCCAGTGCTGAGATATGTCCACAAGATCCTCTCTCACAGCTTCTTCTTCGAGCTTGATGTTGGGAGAGTTCATAAAGGTGATCTGAATCTCCTTGGTGTGGGGCTGAAACAGTTGATGCTAACTTATGAAGATGGGAAGCCCTATGAAGGATATGCTTACACACCTTGCCTTGCCTCTCAATTAGCAAGGTCTTTGATGTTCTACAAGGAGTGCATTTGGGGTTCAACAAAGAAGGATGCAAAGTTCGCCCATGGTTGGGTGGTAACAAAAATCTTTAAGGCAAGAGGATACAGGTTCAAAGAGAACAAGGCAAGGTTTGACCTGATCAATGAAGCTCATTTGTGTAGGATCGGATTCTTTCAAGGAAGAGTTGGAGCCAAGCTGGTTTACAACTTCAAGTCCTTCATTGATGAACCAGTCCAAACTCTCCTGCCCAATCCCTCCATCACCACAGTCCAAGTAAAGAGGAACATTCACTTCTACTTGTTGAAGGAAGAGCTGTACAATGTCCAAACTGATCCACCAATTCTCAAGTACAAGAAGGCTTGCAGAGGAG
Organism: Eutrema salsugineum; assembly: GCF_000478725.1. Lineage (NCBI taxonomy): Eukaryota > Viridiplantae > Streptophyta > Magnoliopsida > Brassicales > Brassicaceae > Eutrema > Eutrema salsugineum. Next base: position 4,556,186 of record NW_006256895.1, on the reverse strand, counting down.
AAGCTAACAAGGAAAAGAAAACAACCGCTGAAACTTCTGCCGCTAATGCTGCTGGTGCTGGAGATGAAAGTCTGCCTCCACCTCAAAAACGTTATCGTGGGAGCAGATATCATTTTGATGATTACAACTGGGAGGAGCCAGGCACTTCAGGGTTTAGAGCTCAGAAAAAGATTGGTGTCCTTCAACAATGGTGCAAGTACTAGGACAAAATGATACACAAAATGGCAAAAGTGTATCAAGGAGATGAAGAAAAGGATCAAGAAGCTTGAAAACCCTTGCAAAGGTGGATCTCCAACACCAGTTTCACCAAGGAACAGAGAAGAGGTTGGAGAGAGTTCCACCAACTGCACAGCCCTGGTCCCATATGGCACAGCATGGGTGGATCTTGAAGACGGCTCTGATGAGGCAAGCCATCACTCATGGGAGACCCCCTCTGGTCACACGTCCAACACCTCATACTATTTGGGGTCCGACTTCCACAGCTCTTAGGTAACACTCCACACCTTGTACATATTCATGTAGTCTTTCCTTTTCTCTTTTCATTTTACTTGTTTGCTTTGCTTTTGCTTCTTTCTCATACTTTTATGACACAAGGGACTGTGTTATTTAAGTGTGGGGGAGGAGTTTCATCTTTTACTAATCATATTTTCTCTGTTCTTATTTTCTACTTTGAGTCTTGAGTCACATTCTTGCATGCCTTCATGTAGTTACATCTAAGTGCATATAAAAACCAAAAAAAATCGAAAAAATAAAAAAAAGTTCACAAAAAATGCTCATGTAGTTGCCTTCTCATTTTAGGATTGAGTCTAGTTGCATATTCATATAGGCTCTATCAATGCAAGGGAGTGATGATAGGTTTTTCCTTGAGAGAATATCACTTAAAGAATTCGGTTCACTGCCCTAGTTTCTAGTTCTTTGATGCATGTAAACAAGAAAGAAATCAAGAGTGATCAATGATTTGAACTTGTTGAGTGAATCAAGCTTTGATTTGTTACAGCCTTATCTAAGTGAGAACCATAATTTAACAATCTAATTATCATTTTTTGTGCATGTCATTGTGAACTTGTGGGTACCCTTAAAATATTTGAGCTCTCTTAGCCCTTTTACCACTCTTTGCTAGCTCAAATAGCTGTTCTCTCATCGTGAGACAGTTCCCTGCCTTGAACCAAACCTTCCTTGAAGCCTGAAACACTATAGTGAGAGATGTGAGGCCTTTTTCTGAATAAAATTGACAGAAAGTGTTGGGTTTATGGCGACAAGAGTAGAGTCTCATGTAGATCTAGCTCTGCATCATGAGTCTAGAGTAGGCTATGAAGAGATCTTGAGAAACACTGAGTGGAAAGTGGAAATTTGAGATGAGAACCAGGGGATGGAAAAGAAAAGAAAGCGGTTTGGGGTCTGCTGTTTAAAGTAAGAAAAGCTCTTGTGTATTGAAAAGAAAAAAAGTCTAGCGTCTAAGTGAAAAAAGAAAAGAAAAGCAGCCAAAAGGGCTCAAGTGTTTGAAAAGAAAAGAAAAGAGGCTAGACAATGTTATGTGAGAAAGAGCTAAGTCAAAGGTTCAGACCCCAAAGCCTGAGTTTAAAGATGAAAACATGAATCCCCTGGTGAGAAAAATAATGAGAGTGAAGTGAGGAGTGGGTTGATGAGGCAATGAATGCCTTGAGAGAGGAGTAGCTAGGATATGATCTTCATGGGAGTAGAGTTAAGGTGAAATACCAATTTGGGGCATTGGGTACATGGGATTCTGCTCTTGTATGCACCAGTTGCCTTTTACCCTTAGCATTCTGTTAAAGTTTATTCCTTCTTGAGTGATCCCTTGAGCTGCATGGAAACCATAAGCATTAAATGAGATCATCTTTGTCTCATGACCCTGTCCCTAGACAAGTGAGTTCAAATGATTTGCATAAGCATGATTCACATGAGCTTTAATGAATGTCAAAAGGTTGGAACTATGGCTGTTTGTGAAAACTTAAGCTTGAGCTTTATTCATTTGTTGATAAGTATGGCTAAAGTTTTATGAGTAATCTTGTTTGCACTGCATCTTAGAATTAGCAACTAGGACAGTGAGCCTTGAATTCTTTTAGTGATACACTCTCTCATTAAGGAATATGAACTCCCAATGCATCCAACCTCTCTCTCTCATTTGCTCTTTTGCTTGAGGACAAGCAAAGGTCAAGTGTGGGGGAGTTGATACGTTCATAATTTGCATCATTTAAGTTGTATATTTCATTCCAAATCATGTTATTTCTCATGCATAATAGGTCCTTAGGTGTTGTTTTAGGGCTTAGGAGTTGCATTAGGTCCCAATGAGTCTTTGCATGTTTGGAGTGTTTATCAGGTGTATTTGGAGCTATTTGGGGTTGAAAAGGTAAAACCAGGAAGAGAAACGGTGATCAGAGCTTGAAAGATGGTGAAAATGGGTTTTTGGAGGTTCTCGGCGATTTTCACGTAACGCAGGAAGCTTTTCTCGGCGTTTTTTGCGTACCGCGGGTGAACTTCTCGGCCAAAACACGTACCGCTGTTCAAGTTTCTTGGCCTAAAATTCCAGGTGCAGATACAACTCCCAAATCGCGTCACCGGAAGATCTTGCTAGCCGATTCAGCTTACAGGGTCTGCAGCAAAGTTGGATATAATTGAGTCAAGAACCCAGGACAGTTCGAATCAGGGCATTTGGAGCACTGAGCTGAAAGATACGGTCACCGGAAGAGAGACCCATCTCGCATCCATTCCGGAGCAATCCGATACGCCTGAAAGATCAGCCGTCCGGGGAACCTTCCGGTCCGATTCAGTTGTCAAGTGCTTCACCAAAGTTGGAGATGATTGGATCATGGTTCCAGATCAGGTAGAATCGTAGGATTTGGAGGCGTGAGCAGAGAGTTAGGCACGCCTGTCTCACTACCGTTTTGGACCGACCCGATGAGCTCCGAATATTGCGAAGGACGATGCACTTCCAAACCGATTCAGTCTACAAGGCCTTCATCAAGATTGGAGATAATTGAGTCCTCTTTCTAGAAAGTTTAAGATCATTAAATTTGGAGCTGTGAGCAAGAAGATAACGTTTCCGGAACGGACGTATGTCTAGAAGCCTCTTTCTGACCGTGTCGATGCACTGCGAAGATGAGCCGTCCGGGGAACCTTCCACTTCCCAAGCGCCGAAGCTTCCTTCACCGAAGTTGAAGATATCTGAGTGCTATTTCCACTGAAGTTGGAATCGCGCCATTCGGCTCTATAATCTGGGAGTTACTCTCACCCGAATGTGAAGTGGTCTGAGGAGACCTGAAGCCTGCGAGATAGTCTTGCGACTTGGTTAACTCGCAATGCCTGGAGATTAATGTCTGGGTATTGAGCTGCGTGTTGAGATGTGCGAGTAAGGTAACACTGGGTAAGGTCAAAGGTTCCCGGGCAAGAAAAAATACTAAGTCCACAAGCTTGCGACTTGAGCATGCGAGTTGGCCAAGCTGTGAACTGAGCCGCATGAAGACTCGCAATTTACACGGACTTGAGCATGCGAACTGGGAGTCACGAAGACCGTCCCGCACATATTTCTGAAGTTCTGAGCTACATGGTTGTGCGAGCTAGGGAGCAAAGGGAACTGAGCCGCATGAAGACTCGCAATTTACACTGAGAGAGGAGTGCGCCCTGGCTTACATGATTCTATCTCGCTGAAGCTTCTTTCTAGGCCTGTGCGAGTTAGGCATGCGACTTGGACTAAAGGATGACCAACTCGCACACATATTCTCCCCAGATTTTGTCTTGGTCATGCGGGTTGAAGAGAAGGAAGACTGAATCGCACGAAGACTCGCAGAACACACCTAGATGGGCATGCGGCTGAGACTGAAGGACTTAAGGCTCGCAAGACTGCTTCTTTGGCTGTGCGACTTGGGCATAGGACTTGGGAAACTCCTGACCAACTCGCACCCTCGACATTTTATCCATCAAAGCCGGGTTAGGACCCGGTTTGTTCCGGGCTTACCCAGTTCGTTTTAAAGACCTATATATAGTTTTTTAGGGTTTTACCCCAAGGACTTAAGCTTTATTTCCTCATTTTCTTTGCCTCTTTGGTGTAAGAGAACTCCTTTTGAAGAGAAACATCTGATTTTAGGCGTTTAAATCAAGATATTCAGAGATTCTTGAGTGTTTAAGGCTGTCTTTTTCCTAATCTATCATCTCCATCTTCATTTACACATTTCTAATGATGATTAACAACACATCTTGCAAAGGATCTAGTGTGTTGATCATGATTAGTGAGTAATCCCCATATTAAGGTCTTAGATATGTAGATTAGGGTGCTTAGGTGTTAGATTAGTGAGTTTAGGGTTAGATCATTCATATTCCATTCTCTACAACCTGTTCTCTATGCTAGATCCATACACATCATATGTGGTCTAGATTCTGGGTATTTCATGCACCAAAAGTGTTTGATGAAATCCCTGAACCAAGGTTGTTAGAGGTTTAAGTATTATTCATCATGGGAATGATTATTTATATGCTTAAATGATAGATTAAACTGGTTCTTAATGCTTGTTGATTCATGTTTCACTAAAGATGATTAGGTTAGAAACTGTTTTAACATAGAAGTTAATGCCTTCATGAGAGGATTACCTTAGTTAATGATGTTTAAGTTGAATGGTTTGCTTGATCACATGATTCATTAGCTCATTAGTTTAGTACCAAAGGCACCCTAATTCACTATCATGTCTAAGACCTTTCTCATCATCATACATACATTCTTATCTCATTTTGCTTATCTACTTGCTTGTTTAAGTTGATCGTTAGTTTTAATTCTTGTTTTAAGCTTGTTTAGTGATAGTAACATCAAAACCTCACACATTTGGCTTGAATTAAGAACTGATCCTGCATCTTAGTGTCTACACATGATGGATTGATACCCTTTGTACTGCAAAGTGACAAAAGGGATTGATAACCCCTCATTTAGAGCCTTGAAAACTCTAAGTTACCACCCATCTCTAAGTCCTTGAGAAGGTAACACTCCATCATTGTAAATATGCATCTAGCTTAGCTTATTTTTTCTTTGCATTTTGTGATTTTGCGTTGCACTTCTCCTTCATGCTTTTATCTAAGTGTGGGGGAGGGGTTTTGTGTTTACTAATCATGTTTATTCTGCTCTTATTTTCCTTTTCACTTTGAGTCTCATTTTGCATTCATCTAAATGCATATAAAAACCAAAAAAAAAAATTTAAAAATCTGAAAACATTTTCACAAAAAAATGCTCATGTAGTTGCATTCACATTTTAGGTTGAGTCTAGTTTGCATATTCATATAGGCTGCATCAATGCAAGGGAGTAATGATAGGTTTTTCCTTGAGAGAATATCACTTTAAGAATTCAGTTCACTGCCCTAGTTTCTAGTTCTTTGATGCATGTGAACAAGAAAGAAATCAAGACTGATCCATGCTTTGAACTTGTTGAGTGAATCAAGCTTTGATTAGTTCCAGCCTTATCTAAGTGAGAACCATAATTTGACAACCTAATTATCATTGTTTGTCCATGTCATTGTGAACTCATGGGTACCCTTAAAATATTTGAGCTCTCTTATCCTTTTTACCACTCTTCGCTAGCTCAAATAGCTGTTCTCTCATTTTTGAGACAGTTCCCTGCCTTGAACTAAACCTTCCTTGAAGCCTGAAACACTATAGTGAGAGATGTGAGGCCTTTTTCTGAATAAACTTGACAGAAAGTGTTGGGTTTAGGGCGACAAGAATAGAGTCTCATGTAGATCTAGCTCTGCATCTTGAGTGTAGAGTAGGCTAGGAAGAGATCTTGGGAAACACTGAGTGAAAAAGAGTGAAGAGATCTTGGCTCTGTCATGTTGATTCGGGTTGCTGCAGGAGTCTCTTTGCCAAGGGGACAAAACATTGGAGGAGCCATGGGATTTCTTGTGCCGCTACCCGAGGCTCCTGCAGGTCTTCAGAAATCGAAGCTTCTCCGGATTCCATCCGTCGGATCGGAGATTCCGGCTCTTCAAGTTGGGTGTCGTCTTTCAACCATCATTGCATCAAGTCTTTCCGTAATCGCCTCGTTCCTCTTGTCCTGCTCGTCGATCTTCTTCATCAATGTAGCCATCATGCTTCGCATCTCCTCTTGGGTTTCAGTAATCGCCGTTGTTGTGCCCGAGGGTGGAGCGCTCCTCGCCGCGCCGTTGTCGTGGTTGTTGTTGTTGTTCTCCTCGTCGGGGGTGTTGCTCACCATGTTCTTCAGATCATAAAGTCTTGTCGATTTTAGAGTAAGAAAATTTTGACTTCCCATAGACGGTGCCAAATTGTGTGAACCAAAACTCGCACAAAAAATTTGTTAAGGAAAACTTAAGGGATCCGAAATTTCTAGGGTTTATCGCAAGAATAGTAAGATAGAAAGAAGGTTTTTATTGCTGTGAAAGTGTTTAGTCTTTATTGCTTAGGGTCACAAAAGTGACGTAATGAATCACATACATTGGCTATTTACACTAATCCTCTAAACTGCCTAGCCGAGAATCTCGGGAGAGATTTTCGGAATATTTCCTTATCGCTTCGTGCGACCGCCATCACACTACTTCGCCTAGGGTTTTAATGGGCTTTCATCCTTCAAGGCTTCGGTTCGGCCCGTCTGGAAAAACTGGCTCGGCCCAACACAGAAGAAAGCGGCTCGGCCCATTCTTCTTCTTGCGCAGCTCGGCCCATTCTTCGTTCTCCTCACGGCTCGGCCCGTCTGTCTTTGTCCGCGGCTCGGCCCACTCTCCTTGATGAACATGTCTCGGCCCACTTGTTTCGTAGGTCGGCTCGGTTCATGTCTGGCGGGCAGTTGCTCTCGCTAAATCAGTTTTCTTCGGTACTTGGTCATTTTCTAGATGGTTTTATCCGATTGGGGTGAAACCGACCCCAACATTAATCTTTCCCAAGCATCAAAACACAAATCCTCTTTCCCATGTGGTTTGAAAGAGGATTGCTTAAGGTGGGGAACTAGCTAAAGATGAACTAGCCATTCAGGATCAACAGAGAGTGGTAAAAGGATAAAGGAGTCATGAATGTATGATTCGTTTCCCTGGTCTAATGCTTCAATGAGAAAATTAAGTCCAAATTAAGTCCAAATAAAACAGAGCTAGTGTATCCCTTCATCTAAATCGAAATCATTCAAATTCCTCAGGGGTACTTCGTTTCAAATGTGCTTAGCTACCGCCTATTCTAGTCCTAAATCATGAATGAGCATGTCACTAGGAACAGTCTAAAGCACACAGTCAACTATCATTGATTCATGTTCACCATTCCCTTTAAAACGTATTTTGTTTTGAAAACCAGTTTTGAAAAACTTTGAAAAAAAATGTAGATAATGCAAGACTCATGAAAGAAAGGTGGTTAGAAAGGGATGAAATCGTCCCCCAGACTTAAATCACACTGTCCTCAGTGTGAAACAGGTCGAGATTGGATGAGAAAAATGCATAAATAATCGAATTGATAAGGACAAAGAGAACTTACCTGGATTGGTGAGGTGGAATGGGGTGAAAGGGGTGGTTTGGGTCGGGTTTGGATCTCAAAGACCAAGTGCCACGGTCAGGGGCCATACGACTGCGGCAAACCATTGCTTGGCCGCGGTCAGGACTACGCGACCGCGGTCAAAGGGTTGTTTCCCGCGGTCTGAACACCTGCGACCGCGGGGGCTTTTATCGCGGCCTCTTCCTGCTTCTCCTTGGTTCCTGCTGGGCCGAGCAGTCAGGTACCATCCTTCTTTTTGGTTTTTTTCTGGTTTTTTGATTTTTTTGGCTTTTTTGTTTTATAAGAAACACCTGAAACTAAGAAAAAGAAAAAGATCAAAAGAAAAAGAAAGAAAAATCCTAAAGAAAACAATACCTAAATGGGTTGCCTCCCATTAAGCGATTCTGTTTTAGGTCGTTTAGCTCGACTTTTGGTGTTGGACGTGACTTATTCCAATGAAGAAGACCTTGTCCTGAGACAAGTATTTTTCGACATCTCCTTGCTTTGCCTAGCAGGTTCTTCGTCACTCCAAAGTTCTTCTTCAAACTCTTCTGCTGCAGAACGTTTTCCTGCTTTGCTGTTGTATGGGACAGCTTCTGTGAAGACATATTTGTCGATATTAGCAAATGAAATCCTCCGGTTTGGCCAGTCCATTATAGCTCCGGAAGTTGCTAGAAAACACCATCCGAGAATCACTGGATATGTTGCATCTCTCGTTTCGACAATGTAGAAGTCGACAGGCACTATGCAATCTCCTATTCTCAAAGGAATTTCATGAGCTATTCCTTGAGGCGTTGCATTAGAATCATCAGCTAGGCTAATCTTTGCTTTAGTCCTGCGCAGGTGTCTGATACCAAGTCTCAAAGCAATTGCCTTGGACATCATGTTAAGACAAGCTCCAGAATCACATAGCACGTTTTTAAACATTTCTCCTCTAACAGAACAAGAGATAAGAAACTGACCTATACCTTCTATTTTATGAAGTGTTCGAACAGGTTTACCTCTTCTGGAATGATTGAACAAGTCTTCTATCTCAGAGATTGATTCTTTGCTCTCACAAAAGTAGGGGCCTATCATGAAGTCCTTGCAAGCTTTGGAAAACGTGATTCCTTCAGGTAAATTTCGAACCACATCATTGAATTCATCGAACTTCTCCTTGCTGATTTTGTTGGTGTAGTGGCTGCACTCTTCCGGTCTTTGGAGGTGGATTGAATAAACAGCAGCATCAGGTGATGTTCTGGGAAAAGTCAGACGTCTGGCCCTCCCAAAATAGGTTCTGATATCCTCCTTTGTCTCCTTGCTGTATCTAAAGAAAACTTGCAAACAACCAAGATGCCATATATCATCGAAACCTGTGTAAAGAGGGATTGATTTCACAAACTTGTTGAATTTAATGAGCCTTTCTCTGGAGATTGGTGATTTTAATTCCGCATTTTTTCTGGATTCCCTCCTTCTATGAACAGACGGTAGTCTTCATCTTCGAGGTAGTGCCCTTCATATTCATCCTCATATGCTAAGACTATGTTGCAAGGGAGTACCTCATTTTCTTCTTGAGATGTTTTGGAGTTGATAGCATACACCGTTTGCTCCTGAAGAGGGGTTTTAACCATCTCAGCAGATGTATCAAATGAGCATTGACCTGTAGGAGTGGAAAAGGGCTGAAAGGCATCTGAAGGAGTGCTGGCCGCTGGTAGAAGCTTCACGACCGCGGGTAAAGAGGGCTTTGCCGCGGTCAGGATGCTCACGACCGCGGCTGGAAGCTTGTTGGCCGTGGTCACGTGAGTTCCGACCGGGGGAATGGGGCTCTGAGTTGTTTCTTCAGTTTCGTCTGCTCCTCTGCCATCTGAACTGATTTCTCCACCTTCTAACTCTATCTCCTCCTCTTTTAGGCTAAGATCTTCGATGAGAAGCGTCGAACCATTCGTTTTACATCCTTGCATAAGCTTTTCGACCTTCTTTTCGATTTCGTCGAGGGTACAGACTACTTCGTCCACAGTTGAGTCTATTGTCTCTGCTTTCTCTTGAACCTTGTGTACTCCATCCCAAATCTCTTCCACATAGGAATAGGTTTGGTTGTTGTGGTAGTTAATAGTCTCTTCTGCTTCACCAAGTTTGATCTCTAAGCTGCGGATGCTCCAACCGGCTTTGCGAATGCGAACTTCGTGTGCTCCAACTCGTTCTTCGATTGCTTTCATCCTCTCCTGGACGGTTTCAGCACCTTCGTTTAGCTTGCTTTCGACGGTCTTGACTTGAGCTGAAAGATCTTCAAGCTTTCTGTTAAAGCGTATTGACAAGTCGTCAATTCTCTCGTCAATTGTGGATCTTGCTTGAACGTCGAGTAAGTGCGAGACCGCCAATTCTAGTAGCTCCAATCGGTGAATGGGTTTGACGTTTTCATTCTTGTGAGGTAAACGACGAGCAGGTTGTTCAGGGTTGGCCATTTGAGGTGCGCAGGGTTCCTTCTGGGATGTTCTGTTGTCTTCGCTTTGAGTTTTTTCGTAGAGATCGCGTAGATGCTTCTCTCTGTGTCTGGTGGCTTGAGGAGTGTTATAGAAACCTTCCTCATTGTGTTTATTTCGATTTATAGGATCCATATCTTCTGAAATGGAAACAAAATAACCGAAAAATGGAAAATTGCAGAAAAGGGGGTTCTAGAGTCGATTTACTAACCTTTCTCGGGGTTTTGCAGAAAAGAAAACGCGTGCCTTCCCCGGCAACGGTGCCAAAAACTTGATGGTGACTTGATGTGGGTGAGAGGGTGTGTCAAGTTTTACCCTAATTGAAATCAATAGCCGCAAGTGCACAGTTGATCAATTGTAATACTTAGGGATCGAATCCACAGGGAAGGAGGATCTTTTTCTGCAAAAAGCCTTTGAAATAAGTTAAAGTAAGGAAGTCTAGAACAAAAACGGTTTTGTAGGGGTTTGGTAGTGTGTTTAAAATGTAAAAACGAAATCTTAAAAGAGAATACGGAAATTAAATGGCGTAATAACTAAACTTAACGAAAATAACTAAAAATGATAAAAACGGATATTCTAATGTTTAAATGAAATGAACTAAAAAGGAAAGACAATATTGAACTAAAGCTTTAAAGAAAATCGGTGTAAAATCGGAAGTTTTCTAAGGGGTACGAACGATTCAAAACATTGGTAGAGAGGAAATTTTGTAAGATCTTAGCTTAAACTTTTCGAACTGGAGTCACGGACGTATGAATACACTACTGTCGTGATCATAGACAACTATCTCTCTCAACCCTGACCAGTAGGTTTCCACTCTGGCCCTGGAAGAGAAGAGATGCATTATGTTTAAGACTCGTCCTAATTCACAAATCGCCCATAGGTAGGTTTCCACACCTATGTTTGTTTTGCTCTCCCAAACTAGATCTGATACCTGATGAACACTTTCGTGTCACCAAGCATCTGGATCAGATTGTAGTTCATGACGCTACTCTCATGCAGTAAAAACGAATTCAGAAGAAAAAGTTCTAAGATTCGGCTCAAAAGCTCATGGAATCCTCATCGAACATATAAATCCCATCGAAAATCCCTTAATCCCAACAATAAAACTAATCAGACATGATGAACGAAATCAAAGACATAGTATTAAGAAGTAGAATAGAAACCGAAATTGAAAAAGAAAGAACAAGGGTTCAAGAGAACAAATCTCTCTCTCCCTAAAAGTTAAAGCAAAAACAGTAAAAATATGAAGTAATGATAGATGGTATTCGGTTGTTTTTGTCTAGGGTTCCTAAGACATGTATTTATAGTGCTCAGGACCTCTCTAGACGTCACTTAGGGTTTCTCCAAATGTGGGCTTCAGAAATTGGCTTTTTGGGCTCGGAGGTTGATGGCTGCGGTCGGGACAAGTGTGACCGCGGGGAATGTATGGTTTGCCGCGGTCGGGATGCTCCTGACCGCGGGAAATGGTATGTTGGCCGCTGGTGGAAATGCTCGCCGACTGGTTTTGATTGAACCGTTGGATTGCCAAGCTGTAAAGTGCACTGGAAAGCTGATAATTCCATCTTTAAGGTCTCCAAATTTGAGCTGGATCAGACGGTGAGAAGGCCTTCAATCAGGGTTGAACTTCTGACGGTTTGACTCTGAGCTGAAATCTGGTTTTCTATCCATTTTGTTAAGCTTTTTCCTGAGTTTCCTAAAAAGAGTCTTGGAACTACAAATACTAGAAAAACGTAATAAAAGTACTTAAAAGTAATTAAAAACATAGAAAAAGTATTTCAAAACGATCCATAAAAGTGGTCAAAATACGGTGTTATCATCTGTCTACCACGTCTGTCCCTTCTCCTCCTTGGTACCAAAAGATTGATATTGTCGATGAGAGGGAAAGGTGGACCACAGCTTCTTGATCTAGACATGGTGTTCATACACCTGAAATCACAAACAGAACTTGAAAGTAATCAGTAAAAACAAGAAAGTAAGCACTTGATCTCAAGAACAGATCAGAGCTTAATGCTAAACAAACCACAATTTGGCAACGGCGCCAATTGATAGATAAGACTTTTTAGGGTCTCAGGGCTATCAATCCCCTTGTCAAAGTAGCACAAAGAGGTTTATCAATCCAGATTTGGTGTTAGACACTAAACTATGTGATCAGGTTCTTAATTCAAGCAAACAAGAGTGGGTTTTGATTATCTAGAGACAACTACAAACTTAAACAGTATTAAAGACTAGTGAAATGATTAAACAAGAACTAAACAATGACAAATGATGAGAATGTATGAATAATGATGAGAAAGGTCTTAGACATGATAGTGGATTAGGGTGCCTTCAGTGATAAACTAATGAGCTAATGAATCATATGATCAAGCAAACCATTCAACATAAACATCTTTAATTAAGTTAATCCTCTCATGAAGGTATTAACTCCTATATTAAAACAGTTTCTAACCCAATCATCATCAGTGAAACATGATTTAACAAGCATTAAGAATCAGTTTAATCTGTCATTTAAGCATATAAACAATCATTCCCATGATGAATAACACTTAAACCTCTACAACCTTGGTTCAGGCATTTCATCAAACACTTTTGGTGCATGAAATGCCCAGAATCTAGACCACATATGATTTGTATGGATCTAGCATAGAGAACAAGTTCTAGAGAATGGAATATGCATGATCTAACCCCTAAGCTCACTAATCTACAACTTAAGCACCCTAATCTACATATCTAAGACCTTAATATGGGATTACTCACTAATCATGATCAACACACTAGATCCTCTGCAAGATGTGTTGTTAATCATGATTAGAAGTGTGATTTGATGATAAGAAATGATGGAACAAGATGAAAAGAAACTTCAAATCGATATTAAACTCTAAAAACAAGGTGTATCAAGTGGTTTTTCACCAAAGAGGAAAAGAAACTAAAAGTGTATAAAAGGTTTTTTCCAAATTAGGTCTAAAAACAATATATAGGAGTCTTGGGCGAACCGGGTCAACCCGGAACAAACGGGGTACTGACCCGGTCTTGGTGGGTGAAGATGGGTTTGCCACGGTCAAGTGTGTTCTTGGTGTGGCCATGGCAACCTGACTGTGTTAAAGCTTTTTCGCATGTTCTTGGCTGCATTTTGATGCCACGGTCTAACAAGCCTCGTCCAAAACCCATGGCAAGTCATCGTGTCAAACGCCGAAGGTGTGTAAAAGTTGCCACGGTCAAGCCCCAGACCGTGGCATTCAGACCGTGTCAAACCCGCATGCTTGTAAAGTCCTTTCCAGCCAAGTATTTGTTTGCCACGGTCAAGTCCCAGACCGTGGCATGAAGATCGTGCCAATCGCCGAAGGTTTGCAGAAGTTGCCACGGTCAAGTCCTAGACCGTGGCATTCAGGCCGTGTCAATCGCCGAGGGTGTGCAAAAGTTGCCAGGGCCAGGGCGTGGCAAAGCAAGGAGAAATGGACGTTCGGACTTTGACACGGTTTGGAGGACACGGGCTAAAGGTTTGGCCGTGGCAGGGAAAAAAGAGGAATTGACCGAGGTTTGGACTTTGCCACGGTGAGATTGCCACGGGAAGAACACTTGACCGTGGCATAAGTTGGAGAAGAAACACATGTTCGGGGTTTGCCATGGTCAAGAGACGCGTGATGACCCAGGCCGCGGCAAAGAGAAAGCACACACACGTTTTCTTGACATGGTCACGTGCCACGGTCAACGATGGCGCGACCAAATTTTGAAAAATGTTGACCGTACAGCCGTTGACCGGTCAAAGAACGCGCCAATACAGCTGTGTTCCACCAAGTCTTCTTCTTCTTCACGAGTTTGCTTACCTTCTCTCCATTTCTTGAACTCTAAACACTCATATCTCTCTCGTTCTTGCACCAAATTGAGAAATTCCAACTGCTATTGAACTCGTAATCCTGTCTAGTTTCTTGCTGCACATTCGTTTTTCACTCGAAACTTGAAGATTCCAAGGTACTTAGTCTGTTAAAACGCACCTTTTCCATGTCTTAGTGTACTGTTCATAAACAGGAAAAAAAATGGAATCGATTTAAATAGGCCTCTCGTTGGAATCATTTTGTGAGTATTGTGCAAGTATAATGGATAGGAAATGCATGGATCTTGCTTGAGAATAACCTGTTCTTGGAATTTTTTTGAGAAATTTCTTGAAATTCATCAAGTATCTCGTTTTTTTTTTAGAAATTGTGTTTCAAGCTGAACTCTTTGTGTGCATTGCTTCTTGCCATTGCTTTGAGTTTATTGAGTTTTTAACAAGCTTAAGACACATTCTTTTCTAGAGAAAATGATCTGTGCCACACATGAACTTGTTGAATTTTTGGATAACTTTTGTTATTCTCTTGTTTTGGTGCTCACAGCTATTTGAGAAAATGCAGGATGGGAGGAACAAAAAGAACAGCAGCCATGGAGAAATCGAAAAAAGAGAAGGCTTGATATATTCATAAATTTCATCATTTAATGTACATATTCTAGTCCAAATTATGTCTCATTTGCATACATTTTAGGTTTTTAGGCATTGTTTTAGGACTTAGGAGATTGCATTAGGTCCATGAGAGTTTTGCATGGTTTGGAGTGTTAAACAGGTGCTTTTGGAGCTTATTTGGAGCGGAGGATGTGATTCAGATGAAGAAATGGAGTTGAAATGATCAAAAATGGTGAAAAGGAGCAATTTTAGCTTTCTCGGCCAAAAATCCCGGGTGCAGATACATTTCGAAAATTGCGTCACCGGAAGCTCTTGCCGGCCGATTAAGCTTACAGGGTCTTCCGCAAAGTTGTAGATAATTGAGTCAAGAACCCAGGACAGGTTGAATCAGGGCATTTGGAGCACTGAGCGGAAAGATACGGTCACCGGAAGACAGACCTCTCTCGCATCCATTCCGGAGCAATCCGATACTCCTGAATGATCGCCTGTCCGGGGAACCTTCCGGTCAGATTCATCTGTCGGGGACTTCATCAAAGTTGGAGTAGATTAGATCACGGTTCCAGAACAAGTAGAATCATGGAATTCGGACGCGTGAGCAGAAAGTTAAGCTCGTCGGAAGAAACTCCTGTCTCGCTACTGTTTTGGACCAAGCCGATAAGCTCCGAAGAATGCGAAGGACGGTGCACTTCCAAACCGATTCGGTTTCCGGGGTCTTCATGAGAATCAGAGCTATTTGAGTCCTCTTTCCCGAAAATCCAAGATCATTCAATTCGGAGCTATGATCAGAAAGATACGGTGTCCGTAATGGATACATGTCTAGACGCCTCTCTCTGATCGTGTAAATACACTGCGAAGATGAGCCCTCCAGGAAGCCTTCCACTTCCAAAGCACCGAAGCTTCCTTCACCAACGTTGTATATATATGAGTCCTCTCTCCTCTGCAACCGGAATTACTAAATTCGGACAAGTATCTTATGAGTTACACTCTCCGGAATGCCAATTGGTCCAGACAGCCCTGAATGATGCGAGCTAAGTGAAACATGACACGGTTTGAATGCCACGGTCTGGGACTTGACCGTGGCAAATTTTACACACCTTCGGCGATTGACACGATCTTCATGCCACGGTCTACACTTGACCGTGGCAAACAAACACTTGGCTGGGAGGAACTTTACAAGCATTCGGGTTTTGACACGGTTTGAATGCCACGGTCTAGGACTTAACCATGGCAACTTTTACACACCTTCGGCTTTTGACATGACCACTTGCCACGGGGCTTGACCAAGAGCTACTAAACCGTGGCAATCCAAGAAGTTCATCACCCAAACGCAGAAAAGAAGAGACACGGCCACTAGACATGGTGTAAATCAAGCCATGGCAACCTTGATCATGAAGAATCTGTCCAAGAACTTTGACACTATCAGTTTGCCACGGTCAGTTTGCCACGGTCTGTCCAAGCATCATCTTACCGTGGCAAACCACACCACTATCCATCAAAGCCGGGTCAGGACCCAGTTTGTCCTGGGCTGACCCGGTCCGCAAGAGACACTATATATGCTTTTTAGGGTTTTTTCCAAGACTTAAGCTTTGTTTTCTCTTGTTTCTCTTTCCCATTTTGTTAAAAAAACGAGTTTGTTAAGAGATATCTCAAGGATTCAATCAATCTAAGTCTGTTTCTTATCATCTCATCTTCTTATTTTTGCTTCTAATCATGATTAACATCACCTCTTGCAAAAGATTAGGTGTGTTAAGCATGATTAGTGAGTAGTCTTCTTTTAAGCTTCTAGGTGTGTAGATTAGGGTGCTTTGATGTTTGATTAATGATGTTTAGGTTCTAAATTCTCATTTTCTTTCCTTAGTTAGCTGTTCTTAATGCTAGATCTCTCATTATAAGCTTGATCTAGAGCTTAGGCATTTCTCCACCCACAAGGTGTTTGATGAAATGCTTGAATGAGCTAACTTAAGGGTTTATGTTTTAAATGCCATGGGAATGTTTATTTAAAGCATAAATGACATATTAGAACTGTTTATTAATGCATATTGATCATCATTACCACTAATGAGAGTTAGGTTTGAATGCTGATTAGTATAGTGATCATTGTCTTGGGAAAGAAATGGTCTTGCTTTGAGTTCTAAGTTGATTGGAATTTGAGATCATGTGATGCTTGCTTTATCTTTCTGTATAAGATTCAGTCTTTCTTAGCTCTTATTTTGATGCACAAAGAGGCTGTTTGGTCATGTTAGACTTGGAACCTTATGCTTGTTAATTGCTTATTCACTAATGGGAATTAGTCTTGATTAAGTAATTTGCAAAGAGATTTCTGTCATGAGAATGAATTAATCTGCTTTGGAAGTCTAGACTAAAGAATTGCAAGTGTTGCATTATTTTCTTAGCATCATGAGTTAAGCATTGAAAGCACCTTGATCAATGATCACATCTAGAGGTTTAGCTTTCTCTTTATTTGAATTTGAGTGTTTGTTTAGTTTCTCTTGCTTATTTAATTCTTAATTACTGCTTGTTCTTGTTTGCTTTATGTTTTTAGATCACCTTGTTACCCACTCATCTGTTTAGTAAGACTTGGATTAAGAATTGATCCCCATCGTCTTAGTGTCTAGAATCTCTCCATTTGGATTGATACCTCAAGTGCTACAATGACATGAGTAGTTGAGGAATTGATCGAGGATTGAAAAATTCCTACTATCAAGGCTGGAGCTTCAGAGGATCAGATTATACCTTTTGGGAATAAAGTTTTCAAGAAACAAAAGAAACAAAGGAAGCCAAAGAATCCAGCTGAGAAGAAAGTAAAGGATGCGGCTGCACCAAAGAAAACCAAGGCTTCTACTTCAAGGAGTTCTGGTAAAGAACTGATGCTGGTTGGAGCTGTTCAGAGGAAAGGAAAAGAGGTGGCTGTGGCTGAGGATGAAGAAGAAACAGAGAGTGATCCTGAAATCCCATTGCAGCCGGTTAAGAAATCAAAAAGAAAACCAGAACCTAAGGACAAAGAACCAACTTTTGATGACTACTTTGCTGTATTCTAGAATGCAGAGGTGCTGTTAACCAAGTTCCCTGACATGGAGCTGCTGAAAAAGATGGGGATTCTTGAAGAGGTTCAGCTCATTTTTAACAACATGGGATTTGGTGGATTCTTTGAGATGAAATATGTGGCTCATGATGGTGTAACACAAGAGTTCCTTGCATCCCTTGAAGTTTGTGGATATGGCCCAAGAGATCAAAGGATCATGGAGGGAAATGGTCTTGGGCACATAGAGTTCACAATCAATGGTACACAATACCAGGTGAGCTTCAAGGAATTAGATGAGATCTTTGCCTTCTCAAGATCTGCACAGGATGAGACATTGAAGTTCACATACCCTGATCACATGATTACTGACCTGTGGGATACAATTGCTTTTGGGAGCTTCAGAGGAGGAAGATGCAAGAGTTCATGGATACTTTGCCAAATGTTCTTTACCAAGCACAATGATGGTGTGGTGCATCTAGCTGACATGGAACTACTGGGTATGGGTTTACATCCTCTCATCAGTCATTTGAAGAGCAAGAGAGAATTTCATCTCCCACACTACATCCCTACTGGTGGTGCATTCTTGGCACGCCATATGTTGATATACAAAGACATTGCTTGGAGTGAGGGTAAAAGAAAGAAGCTCACTAAGTTGCACAATGGATGGCTAGTGACAAAGATTCTGAAAGCAAGAGGTTTTGTCTTTGATGATGTTGAGGTCAGGCATGAGTTGATTAATGAAGCTACACTCACCAAGGTTGGGTTCTTGGCAGAAAGCAATGGTGAAAACTTCTTGTACAACTTCAAGCTCTTACAAGATGAGAAAGTTCAAGTTCTGTTGCCATACCCAGCCATCACCACCCTCAGAGAAAGGCACAATGTCTCCTTTATTGTTCTAAAGGATTAGCTCTACAACCCAGCCATTCACCCTCCAATTCGCAAATGCAAGAGGACTGCAAGTTCTAAGGGTAAAGAGCCAGTTGAAGAGCAGAGCACAACTAGGACCGCCGGTTGTGAGAATTAGGAGCCAAGAGATTTTGAAAGAAGTGGTCCAAGCAGCCTTGAATGATGCGAGCTAAGGGAATGATGCCACGATGGAACGTCACGGTCCACACCTGACCGTGGCACTTAATTTCAGTCCTTCGGCACTTGACACGATCTTCATGCCACGGTCTACACTTGACCGTGGCAAAGTAGCATTTGACCGGGAAGGACTTTACTCATCTTCGGCGATTGGCACGGTCTCAATGCCACAGTCTAGGACTTGGCCGTGGCAACTTTTTACTCATCTTCGGCTATTGGCACGACCTCAATGCCACGGTCTAGGACTTGACCGTGGCAACTTTGTACAATTTCACGGCGAGGTGTTTGGAAAGTTTTGCCGAAGCGAATGCAAGGACAAGTAAAAGTCTAGGAGAGGTGAAAACAAGTGAACGAGTGAATGAAAACAAGTTTCTCAAACATTGCCGAATGACAATAAGTGAATGAAAAATACGAAGTGAACATAAGTGAATGAAAAACTAGCTGAAGTAAAATGAACGAAAAACTAGCCGAAGTGAAAATGTTCTTAGAGACAGTAGACTCGACGAGCTAAAATCTTAAAATTAATGTAGGTATAAGTGTATACTTACCCCCTCCCCCCTTTTTTAGGAGGGGGGACAGCTGAACCCGTCAGAGGACGGGCTGCCTACGTACCCTTTGCAGGGATCAAGCCGTCCCGTAGTTCATGTTGATCATGTTGTAGTCTTAGTGATAATACTTCTTTAGGTCTATTGCGTTCCACGATCTTGGAATTGCTTCGTCAGCTACCTTCGCAAGTTCATACACTCTTGGGCCAACTACTTTTGTAATCTTGTAGGGGCCTTTCCAATTTGCTCCGAGCTTTCCTGCATTCCTCTCGGCAATGTTTTGGAACACTTTTCGAAGGACGAGCTCTCCTTCTTTAAATCTTCGGCTTCAGACATTTTTGTTGTAGTATCTTGCCGTTGCTTGTTGGTAGTTCTGGACTCGGATTAGAGCCTGGTCGCGCCTTTCGTTGATCAAGTCGAGCTCATCCAGCATCATTAAGTGATTCAAACCCTCCTTTCCTGGCAGAAGTCTTCGTCAAATTCCTGGGAAATCTACCTCGGGGGGAATTACGCACTCTGTTCCATAGACGATAGCGAATGGAGTTTCTCCAGTGGCCCGGCGCGGAGTCGTCTGATGCGACCAAAGGACTCCTTCGAGTTCGTCTGCCCATCATCCTTTCTTGGTGTCGAGCTTCTTTTTCAGACCGTCTAGGATCATCTTATTAGCTGCTTCGGCTTGTCCATTCTTCTGGGGATATCTTGGCGTAGATTTGCTCAGACGGATTTTCCATTTCTCGCAGAAAGCTACGAAGCGGGTTGAGATGAACTGGAATCCGTTGTCGGTGAATATCTTATTGGGAATCCCGTGTCGTCAGATGATATTTTTCCAGACAAAGTGTTCGACTTGAGAGTCCTTTATGCTTGCGTAGGAATCGGCCTCGACCCTATTTAGAAAAATAATCTGTAAGGACGAGCAGAAAACGCTTCTGCTTTGATCGATGTAAAGGCCCGACTATATCCATCGACCATCTCATGAAGGGATAAGGTGACGAAATAGAAGACAGCAGCTCGGTAGGTTGATGGATTGTAGGTGCGTGCCGTTGACACTTCTCGCACTTTGCAGTAAACTTCTCGCAATCCTTGACCATCAAAGGCCAGAAGTAACTGTGCCGTTTTATTTTGATCGCAAGTGACCTTCCGCTAGAGTGATTTCCACACGCGCCGCTGTGCACCTCGTGCATTATCTTTCTTGCTTCTGGTCCCTCGACACACGTGATTAGCGGCCCTGAAAATCTCCATTTGAACAATTCGCCGTCTTGTCTTGCCACTTACACCACTTTTGGAGAGTGTTCACTCGCAAATACAGCTTCTTGGTGTGGTAATCAGGCTCACCCCACACGTATGGATCAAAATGATATCGGCCTGCTCCCATCCTTCTCTCAGGGTGCCGTTCTTCTTCATTCTCACATCCGGCCGGGCCGTTCTCGTTCTGAGGCTTGTTAGGTATGGCCTTGGTGCACTTGCGCATTGGTGGGTCGAGGGAGGGGTTGTACAACTGATCCTTGAGGACATAGAAGGAGATGTTACACTGCTTATCAAGCATGGTGAGGCCTCGGTTAGGCAGTAGAACTTGTGTACCGTCCCTGTGCATCAGCGTGAAGTTGTAAACCCATCTATCCCCTGACTTGCCTCCAAAGAAACCGCTTTTACTTAGGTATTGCTCATCAATGAGATTCGGCCTCGATGGTGAATCAGGGAATATGAACCCTTGAGCTCTCAAAATTGTAGTGACAATCCAACCGTTCTGAAGCCTCCTTGCTCCCTTTTTCTTCCGGTCACACCACACATTGTGTCTATAGGTGAGCATTTGGATCGCAAAGAACGCTCCTAAAGACGGTACATGCATTGGCCCTTGGAACTCCTTTTTGTTCTTCATTTGAGAGATGAGCGGCTTAAGTCCAAGTCCTAACAGTTCAAGCTCTGCCGTGTGAATGACACCAGGGTTGTATGTAGAGAAGAACGTAGAGGCCAGGACCCGGTTGGTGTATCTGATCGCAGGGTTCCTGATGCAGCTTGTCTTGCTCTTGCCTCCCAAGTAAGGCCCAAAAGATATCGTTTCCCACAACGCGGCCAACTCATCACGAGGGTACACAAACTTGTCAAGCGAGCTTCCATTCCTTTCAAATCCAAATATCTCATCAAGCTCATTGAAACTGACCTTGTAGTGCACGCCTTCTATGTCAAACTCAATGTGTCCGAACCCTTTGCCATGTAGACGCTTGGGATCTCTCTTGGGGTAGATGACAACCTCCAAAGTGGCAAGAAACTGTTGTGTGATCCCCTCGTAAGCAACATCGCTCATCATGAAGAATTCGGCCAAGCCCATGTTTTGAAAGATGAGTGTAACATCATCGAGTATCTCAAGCTTCTTCAACAGCTCCATATCAGAGAACCGACCTTGAGCTACTCTTATAGAGTTAAAGTGGTCCAAGTACTCCTCAGTAGTCGGGAAATGTTCCTCTTCGGGCTCGGGCTTTGGTTCCTTCTTGGCCTTCTTGCCACAATCGGGTTCATGAGGGACTATGGCTCTCAGCTCGTCTCCATCGTTCTCAGTGGCTGCCTGCTCCCCATTCCGTTTTGGTTCAAGGGTTGGAACCAGAGTGAGCTCGGCGTTCCTTGCTCGCTTGGCGGCTGGCTCACCACCGGATCTCACGGAGGGTTTCTTGCTTGTTCCACCATTGCGTGCCACGACCACGGCTTTCCCTTTTGTAATCGTCCTCTGGACCTCGTTTTTGTTCGTCTCATGAGTAGGGACAGCTCGGTCGCCGGTCATCTGCAAGGCAGATCCTCAAAGAGACCGTTAGAATCATGTACATCAACAAGCACATGTCTCTAAAGATAGCAAGAACAGAGCTTTTTCTCTAACAAGACCAGGGTTATAGCTTTTTCCAAACATCAAAGGAAGTAAGAACAAGCCAGAACAAGCAAAGAGAGACACGATATCTAAACAGTTCAGCTCAACATCTCAAAGCATCATTAAGACCGATTCCAAGTGCATTTTCTCAAGAATTTTAAAAACTCAAGAACAAGTGATTTTCAGAGCAAAGACCGGTTTTTCTTATGTTATCTATCTTGATGGAATTTTTAAAATTGTTCCCAAAGGACGACATGTTCTAAAAGAATCGATTCCACATTTCACAAACAATAAAGCTCGCAAAGAATGAAGGAAAAAGATGAGTTCTTTAAGATGCAAATACCTTTGGGAATCCAAGATTCAAGTTTAGTGGAATGCTTATGATGAATAGACAACACCCTAACGAGTCTAGAACGCTTGGAATCACAAGAAATGGATGAGAAATGAGAGAGATATGTTCGTGAAATGCAGAGAAAAGAGAGAAGAAGGCGAACTCTCGGTTAATGGCTCGGGATGGAGGCTGGTATGGGCGGTGTCGCGCTTTCCAGCTGGCGTTTGGACTGTAGTGGGACTGGTCCCCCCTTCTCCTCCAGCTGAGACCGTTGACCCGCGCCAAAACAGCTTTGACCGGGCGTTTAAATTCAAATTACCGCGCAAAGGCTTCCAAATGGCGCGACAAGGGGGATGACGTGGCCCGTACGGACTAGAGTGATTTTTCTCGTGTTTTCTTGAGCGGCCTCGACTTGTTCCACCCCGAGGGCATCAAGCCGAGTGTCATGAGCTCAAGTTAACCAGAATTTCTCCGCGGCCATCAAGTGTTTCCCCCAGGTCGCGCAAACCCTCTTCTTTGACTCAAGTGTCCCAAGTGTTCATGTTTTTGATCATTCTTGAAGCCGGGCACCTCGGCACGCTCTACCACGAGGGTATCATGCCGAGGTCACTTGTTTTTAACAAAGAAACACTTGGTGCAGGGGGTTTAAACGGTCCGGCCCTGGTGTAAACTGGTCGCGGTCTCGGATCGAGGTTTTAGACCGTTTTAAGTGAACTTTGCCCCTCGGTATAATTATACCGAGGTGTTTACACCGTGGCCCTCCCCCACACTTAGTCATTTCACTATGACCCTTCTCGGACACGGCTATGATGAAATCGAGTCGAGGAGTCTAGCCGAGGTTCTCAGGCTTTACTCGGTAAAGCTGACCGCGGTATGTATATACCAAGGGTCGATACCGAGGCTACGTACACTCTAGGACTTTATTCATCAGGCCGTGTCATTTTCGAGCTTTTTCTTATTCTCATCATCAAGATTCACCATCTAACTCCTGAAACACTTAACAAACCCTTCAAAAAGCTTCAAGTAAAAAGAAAAAGAAGATGAAAAACGAAATATTTACAAGGATAAGCTTGGGGTGTCTCCCAAGAGCACTTTGTTTAACGTCACTAAGTTTGACTTTTCATACCTTTTCAGGCTGATTCTGGTTCAAGAAGAGGAACTGAGGTAGCTCCCTCTCTTGTTTCTGATGCCAGGTAGTGCTTTACCCTCTGACCGTTTACCACAAAGCCTTGTCCATCTTTTCCTTTTAGAACAACCGCTCCATAAGGCCTTACTTCAAGAATTTCGAATGGACCGGACCATCTGGATCTCAGCTTCCCAGGGAATAGCTTAAGTTTCGAGTTAAACAGCAGAACTTGGTCTCCTTCTTTGAACTCTCTCTTGTGTATCTTCTTGTCATGAAGTGCCTTGGTCCTTTCCTTGTAGATCTTAGAGCTCTCAAAAGCATCTAACCTGATTTCCTCAAGCTCATGAAGCTGTAAAACCCTCTTCTCTTGTGCAGTCTTGATGTCAAAGTTCAGAAGTTTCACTGCCCACAATGCTTTGTATTCCAACTCAACCGGTAGATGACAGCTTTTCCCATAGAGCAAGTTAAACGGTGAGGTTCCAATGGGGGTCTTGTACGCGGTTCTGTAAGCCCACAAAGCATCATCAAGTTTCTTGCTCCAATCCTTCCTAGATGAGCTCACGGTTCTTTCTAAAATAGCCTTTATCTGTCGGTTAGAGACCTCCACTTGACCACTAGTCTGCGGATGATAAGGTGTGGCCACCTTGTGCTTTACCCCATGCTTCTTCAAAAGACTCTCAAGAGTCTTATTGATAAAGTGACTTCCCCCATCACTGATTACTACTCTTGGAACTCCAAACCGTGGGAAAATGATACTTTTAAAAAGCTTTACCACCACTTTTGAATCGTTGGTTGGGGATGCAACAGCCTCGACCCACTTACTCACATAGTCCACCGCGACAAGGATGTACTGATTTCCGTATGAATTCACAAAGGGACCCATGAAGTCAATGCCCCAACAGTCGAAGACCTCGACTTCAAAGATTGTGTTTTGGGGCATCTCATTCCTCTTGGATATGTTACCGTGCCTTTGACAAGCTTCGCATCTCGATACCACATCTTGAGCGTCCTTGAACATAGTCGGCCACCAGAAGCCGCTTTGCAAAACCTTGGCAACCGTCTTGAATGCACCTAAGTGACCACCGTACGCTGAACCGTGGCATTCTTGTAGCACCGGATGGATCTCTTCTTCGGCCAAGCATCGCCTATAGAGATGGTCTTTGTTAAGCACGTAAAGATACGGCTCATCCCAATGATATCTCATCACATCTCTAAAGAACTTTTTCCTCTGATAGGCATCAAGATCCGGTGGCTCTAAACCGCAAGACAGGTAGTTCACAAGATCCGCGAACCATAGGGGGCTTCTTTCCTTGATCGTGTTGGCCTCTTCCACCTCTATGTAAGACCGTACCAGCATGAGATGTTCCTCAGGTAAAGCATCGTCTATGGGGACCTTTTCTTCAATCCTCAGCCTTGAGAGATGATCTGCGGCTCCGTTTTCAATGCCCTTCTTGTCAAGTATTTCCATGTCGAATTCTTGGAGCAATAGGACCCATCTCAAAAGTCTCGGCTTAGCGTCCTTCTTAGACATCAAGTACCTCAAGGCCGCGTGATCTGTGTAAACCGTGACTTTTGATCCCACTAGATAACTCCTGAATTTGTCAAATGCAAACACAATGGCAAGCATTTCCTTCTCGGTGGTTGCATACTTTTCTTGAGCTGAGTCCAAGGTGCGGCTGGCATAGTAAATCACATGGAGTTTCTTATCTTTCTTCTGCCCCAAGACAGCTCCCACGGCATAGTCAGATGCATCAGTCATCACTTCGAATGGTAAAGACCAATCGGGAGCTTGTACAATTGGTGCACTGATCAAAGCCTCCTTGATCCTCTTAAACGCTTCCTCACATTCTTCATCAAAGATAAACTCCACCTCTTTGCACAATAGCCTAGTTAAAGGCCTAGCTATCTTGGAGAAATCCTTAATGAACCGCCTATAGAACCCAGCGTGCCCAAGAAAACTTCTTATCCCTTTTACAGAATTGGGAGCTTGTAGGTTCACCATCACCTCGATCTTGGCCTTGTCCACCTCAATACCCTTCTCTGATACCTTGTGACCCAAGACAATACCTTCTTGTACCATGAAATGACACTTCTCCCAATTCAATACAAGCCTATGCTCCTCACATCTCTTTAGAACCTGAGAAAGATTAGCAAGACATTCGGAGAAAGAGGAGCCGTATATGGAGAAATCATCCATAAACACCTCGACTTTCTCTTCAATTAGATCAGAGAAAATGTGCATCATACATCTTTGAAAAGTGGCCGGTGCATTACACAAACCGAAAGGCATTCTCCTATAAGCATAAGTGCCATAAGGGCAAGTGAATGTCGTTTTCTCTTGGTCTCTTGGATCTATTGGTATTTGGAAGAATCCAGAGTATCCATCGAGAAAACAAAAATAAGGATGATTGGCTAACTGTTCAAGCATTTGATCAATGAATGGTAAAGGGAAATGATCTTTTCTTGATGCAGAATTTAATTTCCTATAGTCAATGCACATGCGATGGCCGGTTATAGTTCTTTGGGCTATGAGTTCATCCTTATCATTTTTTACCACCGTGATACCACCTTTCTTGGGCACAACGTGCACAGGAGATACCCACCGAGAGTCAGAGATTGGATATATGATCCCTGCCTCAAGGAGCTTTAGTATCTCCTTCTTAACCACCTCTTTGAGGTTCGGGTTAAGGCGACGTTGGTGCTCAATAGAGGACATGGCTTGGTCCTCCAGGTGGATCCGGTGAGTGCATATATCAGGAGAGATTCCTCTTATGTCGGCCAAGGAATACCCTATTGCTCTCCTGAATTTCTTGATTTCATTAAGCAATGCACGTTCTTCATGTTCAAGCAAACTATCGTTTATGATCACAGGGAAAGTGGAGTTTAAACCTAAGAACGCATACCTGAGCCCTGTTGGTAGAGGCTTGAGCTCAACAGAGGGAGCGTCTGCCTCATTCCAATCGGTATCAAAGCTACATTGGCCCGGAACAGATTCCTCGGCCTTTTCCTTGTTTTCGCGCGGATTATCATCGGCCTCGATATGAGTTGCCACGGCCATGATATCCCGAGGTGTCTCCTCTGTTCCCATGGACCCCTCGCTGTCTAAGATGTCGAGGCCACTCTTCCTGAGTTCCAAAAACCTAGCTTCAGCTCCAAGTTCCTTCGGTTGGTCCAAAAGTTGCTTGTATACCTCGCTTTCCTCATTCAAGTACCCGTGCTCGCTTTGTTCACGTGTAAGGACCACTTGTAACGGATCCTCTGCGTTCAACTCTTCCAGGAGCTCATCAGCTAGCTCCTCCATCACTTCCACATAGAAAACCTGACCTCCAATGGTCGGTTTCTTCATCATCTCTTTTACATTGAACTTCATATGCTCGGAACCGATGTGTAGTTCAATCATTCCTCCTCTCACATCTATAATGGCTCCTGCGGTCGCTAGGAACGGTCGGCCCAAGATGATAGGGTCCAATGGTTCCTCGTCCATCTCAAGAACTATGAAGTCCGTGGGGATTTCTATCTCACCGATCCTTAAAGGTAAATCCTCAAGCAAACCCACCGGCAAGCGAACCGATATATCAGCTAGTATAAGAGAGATCTTGGCCGGCTTGTAACTCTTGTATCCCAATCTCTTCGCCACCGTGTATGGCATTAGGCTCACAGAAGCTCCTGGATCACACAAGCAGTTTGAGAACTTCAAGTGACCTAAAGCACACGGTAAGGTAAAGCTGCCCGGATCGGATAGCTTCCTTGGTATAGACCTCCTTTGTATTATGGCGCTGCATTCATGGCTCAGTATTACCATACCCTGGAGCTCCTTTGTCTTGTTGAGGATCACATCCTTTAGAAACTTCCCAAGCTGTGGTATAGCTAAGAAAGCATCTATAATGGGTAAGGTGAGTTGCGTGTTCTCCAAGTGTTTCTCAAAGACCGCTTTGGCTTTGTCTAAGATTTTCTTCTTGAAACGCCCTGGGAACGGTATCTTGGGTTGGTAAGGTGGTGGTGGAACATATCGCTTTTCGAGCTCAGTTGTCTTTTCCACCTCTTTTCCGTTGTCCTTGATCGGTTCTTTCTCAAAATCCGCTTCTTTACACGCATCACCTGAGGCTGCCTCCCCCTCTGATTGCTCATTGGCCTCAATGAGCGTATTCTTAGGCGTTGGAGCTTGTAGTTCTTTACCACTCCTCAATGTAATGGCGTTCACATACTCCTTGGGGTTTGGCTCCGGTTTACCTGGTAAAGCCGGGCCTCGGGATGATGTAGAGGCTTGATTCTGCTTAAGCTCTCTAATGTCTTGCTGCATTGTCGCGTGCTGGCTCTCAACTCTCTGCTGACCCTGTAACAGTTGCTGTAAGATCCCACAGACATCGTTCCCCAGCTGGTTCTGACCCGTTCTCTGATTCTGTTGCTGATTACCCATCGGCTGCGGATTGAACCCTGGTGGAAACTTGTGATGTTGCGGTTGGCTGGTGAAGTTGTTACTCTGAGCCGCTTGATTCTGATGAGTGTAGCCGTGCTGTTGCCCACTAAACTGTTGCTTTGGCTGGAGGGTATTCTGATAAGGAGCCTTTTGAGCGTAGCTTTGGTGTTGTTGCGGAGCAGGGTACACTTGATCGTGAGAGTTAGCTACATTCGGGTTTCTGTATGAGAGGTTTGGGTTACTGTTGTAGTTGTTGAACCGCTGATACCTCTGCTGATTCCCTATGTAGTTCAGCTCCTCTTGAGTTAGACCGTCTTCGTTTACATTATCAAAACTTGGCCCTTGCTCATCAAACTCGCCTACAAAGTGTATTGGCTTTTGAGTCGCCATCAGAACTTTGTCAAGCTTGCTCTGAAGCTCTCTGATATCCTTTTTCATACGCTGTTCTTCACCAGAGCCCTCTGTACGGTTTGCTCTATCAAAGTCCTCGCCATAAGTATCATTAGACATGGCTAGGTTCTCGACTAGTTCCATTGCCGCATTGATCTCTTTCCCAAGAAAATTTCCATTTGAAGCTGTATCTAGTTGGTTTCGGATCTTGGGGAGTGCACCTCGGTATAAAGTACTCAAGAGGGACGCCTCTGAGAAGCCGTGGTGGGGGCATTGGTTAGTGTAGCTTCTAAACCGTTCCCAAGATTCACTAAAGCTCTCGTTATTGTGCTGCGTGAAGCTTGAGATCTGGTTTCTGAGCTTAGCCGTGCGTGATGTGGAAAAGAACTTTGATAAGAACGCCAGTTTACACTGCTCCCAGGTTTGTATAGAACCCCTCGGGAGGTTCTTTTCCCACTGGTGAGCTTTATCACCGAGGCTGAATGGGAACAAGTGTAGCTTGAAGCTATCTTCCGAGACACCATTGATCTTAGTTAGGTCGCAAACCCGATCAAACTGATCTAGATGCTCAAGAGGGTCTTCTCCGGCTAGACCGTGGAACTTTGAGTTCTGCACCATGTTGAGGAGGGAAGCTTTAACTTCAAAGTTGTTATTTTGAACTGGTAGAGCTTGAATCCCAGCTCGGTATTGGTGCGCATTAGCTCAGTCGTTCTCTCCAACAAAGACCGGATGAGGTTGTCTCTGAGCTTGTGGCGGTGGCGGATGAACATGGTGGGCTTGTTGCTCGTTTCTATTAGCTTGTTGTTGGTTTTGCTGAGCAAGCCTTTCGTTTCTTTGAGCCTGTTGTTGGTTAACATAGGCTTGTTGTTCATTCCTGCCTGCCTGCGCCTGATTAGCATGAGCCTGGTGCTCGGTTTCTTGAGCCTGTTGCTCGATCCTTTGCTGTTCTGCCATTCCAAGCCTTTCAAAATGCCGTTCCCTCTCGCGAGCTTGCCTCTCAATCCGGTTGATGTTGTCGTCGTATGGTAGAGGCGGTTCTGTGCTCCGAGACCTGGTTTTCATGCACCTGAAAGCAACACAAGAACTTGCAAGGAAGTTAGTAAAACAAAGAAAGGTAAAATCTTGAACTCAAGAACAAACAAAAGACTAATGCTCCGACAAGTTGGCAACGGCGCCAATTGATAGATAAGACTTTTTAGGTCTCAGGGCTATCAATCCCCTTTGTCGAAGTAGCACAAAGAGGTATCAATCCAGACAAGTCAACGAGACACTAGACTATGATGTTTGTTCATTTAAGTCAAGACAAAAGGTGAAGGTTTTGAACTAAGCTACGTAACAAACGACTAAGCATGAAAGGTAAAGCAAATGATTAGATCAAAACAGAGACAGGATGCAAATAATAACTAAACGATTCAGATGATGATAATATGTAATAAAGCAAGGGACTTTAGACGAGATACTTGACTCGGGTGCTTCCAAGTTCAACTAGTTGGTTAATGAATCAAAACATCAAGCGGTTTCATTTAACTTTGAACTCAAGGCATGTTAATCTTCTCATGAAAGTATTAAGCATCTAAACTGATTCTCCTTCATACCAAAAATGTCTTTTGAGAAGCATCGAATCAATCAGCAATAAGAATCAGTTCAAAAATGTCATTTAAGAGAACAAACTATCACTCCCGCGATGAAAGACTCTTAAACCCTTAACCGAGTGGTTCAGAAATTTCTACAAACACTTTTGATGCGAGATATGTCTCAGATCTGAACCTCAAGTGATGTGCTTGGATCCAGCCTAGAGATCTATTCGGTTAAGGAATGAAACATGCAAGACTAGACACCTAAACCCACTAATCTACCTTGAAAGCACCCTAATCTACTCATCTAAAGCCGCTTAAACGACTACTCACTAATCATAACGAGCTCATTAAGTCTTTTGCAAGACGTGTAGCTAGTCATGATGAGGAGTTTAATGATAGATGACAAAAGAAAATAAAGAAAGAACAAGATTTCTGATGCAAAAATGAGATATCGGATTAGACTCCTCAAGTTTCACAAAAGAGGTAAGTTCTTAAAGCCAAAAACAGATAAGAGATCCGATTATTAGGTTTTTAGTCTCAAAATGTATATATAGCAAAGGTAAAGTGTTGCGGGTCAGCCCGGAACAAACCGTGTACTGAACCGCGTTCTTGGGTTGATGGGTGAGTGCCACGGTGTGTCGGAGAGTGAAGCCGAGGTCTTCATGTCGAGGAGTGCACGTGAGTCCAGATCCAAATGAAGATCTCGTGAAGAACACGTCAAAAATATGCATGAACCCTAGTCTTCGATCCATCTTCATGTGTGTGTTCTTGGGCAGCTTTGTTCTTGATTCTGGGTTCGTGACAATGGACCTCGGCATGAAATGCCGAGGCGCTTGGTAGTCGAGGGGCTTGAGCGAACAGGGGCCGGCATGCACGCCGAGGTCATTGCGCCGAGGTGCACGCTTCATTTTTTACGTGTGCATGCCTTGATTCCAACGTGCCGAGGCGTCAGCACGAGGCCTAGTTCAGAATACTCCCAAAATATGAGCCTTGACTTGGCCGATGTCGAGGTTACGTTGCCGAGCCCTGAGAAAACACTTAGCGCGTATCGCAACATATTTGGGTTCGTATCGACCATGTCACCTCCCGGAAACAGTAACTTTCAACCCACGACTCCAAATGCTCCGAGACCAGTTCCATAGTCAAGATGACTCAATAAGCTCGAACTTTGGTGAAGAAACCGTCGGAGCTTGGGAAGTGGAAGGCTTCCTGGATTTCACATCTTTGAACCGCATTGGAATCACCGGGAAATAAGCTGTTTGGACCGATGTGAACTCCGGAGACTTTATCTTTCAAACCACTCGTCCGAATTTAGCGATCCCAACCGTTCTGAAAAGGTCTTTCAAAGATCTCAAACTTTGATGAAGATCAAAGGTTCCGTCCGCCGTGATCTTTGTACTCCACCGTTCGGTTCTCGGATGCGCGTAATGTTGGTGCATCTTCCGGAAGCTGTATCTTTCTACCCACTGGTCCGAATTGGATGATTCCAACTGTTCTGGGATCTTTGTTTGATTATCTCCAACTTTGCTGAAGACCCCGCCAACTGGTTCGGACCGGAAGGTTCCCCGGATTGCTGATCTTTGAAACGCGCGGACAAGGACAAATTTTGGTCGAGAAAAGCTTCCCGCGGTAAGGAAAATGGCCGAGGGCTGTGTACCGCGGTAAGCTTTTTGGTCGTAAAAATTCCTTCGCCTCGGCCAAAAACTCAACCCGCGGTATTTACACCTGATCTTCGACCCAGGCTGACTTTGGTCGATCGGTACGGACTTTGGTCGGTGCTGAGCGATCGGTAAGCTTTTTGGTCGAGGTTGAACGATCGGTAAGGATTTTGGCCGAGGTTTCTGTCCGTCCGGTACGCGATTTGGCCGAGAAATTCCTCCAAGCGGTTTTCACCATTTTTGACCTTTTTCTTCACCGTCTTCTTCTCTGCTCCTCTTCTTAGGCTCCAAATGACTCCCAAAGCACCTGATAAGGACTTCAAAACATGCAAAACTCTTTGGGACCTAATGCAAGCCCTAAATCCTATTTTCATGCCTAAAGACTCAATTTACATGGGGAAAACACATAATGAGGACTCTAAAATGCACTCTAAATGATGTAAAATATAGACATATCAAAACTGCGTTGTTCCTCTTTCTCTCCAACGTTTTTGCACTTATCTGCATATAAGACAATAGAAAACAAGAGTGCATGTGGTTTGAAAGAGGATTGGTTAAGGTGGGGAACTAGCTAAAGATGAACTAGCCATTCAGGATCAACAGAGAGTGGTAAAAGGATAAAGGAGTCCTGAATGTATGATTCGTTTCCCTGGTCTAATGCTTCAATGAGAAAATTAAGTCCAAATTAAGTCCAAATAAAACAGAGCTAGTGTATCCCTTCATCTAAATCGAAATCATTCAAATTCCTCTGGGGTACTCCGTTTCAAATGTGCTTAGCTACCGCCTAGTCTAGTCCTAAATCATGAATGAGCATGTCACTAGGAACAGTCTAAAGCACACAGTCAACTATCATTGATTCATGTTCACCATTCCCTTTAAAACGTATTTTGTTTTGAAAACCGATTTTGAAAAACTTTGAAAAAAATGTAGATAATGCAAGACTCATGAAAGAAAGGTGGTTAGAAAGGGATGAAATCCTCCCCCAGACTTAAATCACACTGTCCTCAGTGTAAAACAAGTCGAGATTGGATGAGAAAAATGCATAGATAATCGAATTGGTAAGGACAAAGAGAACTTACCTGGATCCGGGATGCTGGTGGAGATGAACCGGATTCATTCGAAGGGGTTTGGGAAGGTGATTAGGTAGTGATGAAGGTGGTGGAGGGTGATGAATGAGGTGGAGGGTGATTGGTGAGGTGAAATGAGGTGAAAGGGGTGGTTTGGGGTCGGGTTTGATGTCAACGACCAAGTGCCGCGGTCAGGGGCTGCACGACCGCGGCAAACAAGCACTTGGCCGCGGTCATATTCACGCGACCGCGGTCGATGGGTCGTTTCCCGCGGTCAGAACGTCTGCGACCGCGGGGGCTTATATCGCGGCCTCTTCCTGCTTCTCCTTGGTTCCTGCTGGGCCGAGCAGTCAGGTACTATCCTTCTTTTTGGTTTTTTTCTGGTTTTTTGATTTTTTTTTTGGCTTTTTGTTTTATAAGAAACACCTGAAACTAAGAAAAAGAAAAAGGTCAAAAGAAAAAGAAAGAAAAATCCTAAAGAAAACAATACCTAAATGGGTTGCCTCCCATTAAGCGCTTTTGTTTTAAGTCGTTTAGCTCGACTTTTGGTGTTGGACGTGACTTATTCCAATGAAGAAGACCTTGTCCTGAGACAAGTATTTTTCGACATCTCCTTGCTTTGCCTAGCAGGTTCTTCGTCACTCCAAAGTTCTTCTTCAAACTCTTCTGCTGCAGAACGTTTTCCTGCTTAGCTGTTGTATGGGACAGCTTCTGTGAAGACATCTTTGTCGATATTAGCAAATGAAGTCCTCCGGTTTGGCCAGTCCATTATAGCTCCGGAAGTTGCTAGAAAAGACCATCCGAGAATCACTGGATATGTTGCATCTCTCGTTTCGACAATGTAGAAGTCGACAGGCACTATGCAATCTCCTATTCTCAAAGGAATTTCATGAGCTATTCCTTGAGGTGTTGCATTTGAATCATCAGCTAGGCTAATCTTTGCTCTAGTCCTGCGCAGGTGTCTGATACCAAGTCTCAAAGCAATTGCCTTGGACATCATGTTAAGACAAGCTCCAGAATCACACAGCACGTTTTTAAACATTTCTCCTCTAATAGAACAAGAGATAAGAAACTGACCTACACCTTCTATTTTATGAAGTGTTCGAACAGGTTTACCTCTTCTGGCATGATTGAACAAATCCTCTATCTCAGGGATTAATTCTTTGCTCTCACAGAAGTAGTGGCCTATCATGAAGTCCTTGCAAGCTTTGGCAAACGTGATTCCTTCAGGCACATTTCGAACCACATCATTGAATTCATCGAGCTTTTCTTTGCTGATTTTGTTGGTGTAGTGGCTGCAGTCTTCTGGATTTTTGAGGTGAATCTCATAGACAGCTGCTTCTGGTGTTGTCATGTATCGAGCTCTCATAAAGTATCTATGGATATCCTCTTTAGACTCCATGCAGTACCTGAAAAAGACTTGCAAACGACCAAGTTTCCAGATTTCATCAAAGCTTAAATGAGCAGGGAATGACCTGACTACGCTGTTGAACTCCATTAGTTTTTTTCTACTGATGTTGTTGGTGATCCATTGAATCTCTCCTGAGTCGTCTTTTGAGGAATATCCTGCGTTTGGATCTTCTACAAACAACCCATACTCTTCATCTTCAGAGTATTACTCTTCATACTCATCTTCACAAGACAAAGCCATGTTGCAAGGCCATGACTTGTCCTCTTCTTCAGATTTTTGGGTGCTTATGGAGCAAACCAGTTGTTGTTGAAGTGGTTTAGTCATCCCAGGAGGTGTTCCAGACGTACAGATGCTTGTATGAGCCGAACGGGACTGTTTTGGAACGTTTTTACGGTTGGTCTTCACTGCAGGTGACGCGACCGCGGGGAAGCGACCATGGGCCGCGGGCAGACCCATCACGACCACGGGGGAGCGCTTGTTGGCCGTGGTCGGAGCCAACGCGACCGCGGGAATTTGTCTCCGAGCTGCTCTGCTGCTGTTGCTTCCTCCTTTGCCTCCTGGGTGGTCTCCTGGGTCTTCTAGCTTGATGTACTTCCTCTCTAGACTAGAGTCTTTAGTTTTGGGTGCTGGAATCTGATCTCCAAGTCCTTGCATGATCTCCTCAACCTTTTCTTCAACTTCATCAAGAGCATAAACTACTTTGTCCATGGTTGAGTCAAGCTCTTCGGTTTTGTCGATGACTTTGTACACCTTCTCTGAAACTTCGACTGTAAAGTCATAAGACTCGTTCTTAGCTTCGTTTAAGGCCTTGTCCACGTCATCGAGTTTGGAATCCAGGTCCATGACTTTGTTTTTGGTGTTGCGAAGCTCATAGTTGTGCTTTGCTTGCTCTTCCTCCATGTTGTTGAACCTGTTAGCAATCATAGCTGCATCCTTGGTTGCACGTTCTTCTATCGAATTGACTTGTGAGGCTAGGTTATCGATTTTTTCATTGAAAAGTTTCGATATACCATCAATCCTTTCGTTTAGAGCAGTTGTAGCGGTTGCTTGAGCTTCTATGAACTGTCTGATCACGCCTTCGAGCTGACTCAGTCTGTTGCTGAGCTGGACGTTCTCATCTTGCTGGAGAACTTGGTGAGGTAGGTGATACATAGAGTATTTAGGGTTTGCCATTTGAGGTGCGTAGGGCTCCTTCTGGAACGTTCTGTAGTCTTCGGGTTGAGTTTCTTCGTAGAGATCGCGTAGATGCTTCTCTCTGCGTCTGGTGGCTTGAGGAGTGTTATAGAAACTTTCTCATAGTGTATATTTCGATTTGTAGGATCCATATCTTCTGAAATGGAAACAAAATAACCGAAAAATAGAAAATTGCAGAAAAGGGGGTTCTAGAGTCGATTTACTAACCTTTCTCGGGGTTTTGCAGAAAAGAAAGGTTAGTCATCTTGTGCATACAAAGATCTGGAGAGATTGCAGGTATGTCATCAAGTGAATATCCTAAGGCTTTTCTATGCTTTCTTAGCTCAGTCAACAGCATTGTGGTTTCTTCTTCCGTCAAACCAGAGTTTATTTTGACAGGATAAGTAGAATTTGGTCCAAGGAAGGCGTACTTAAGTCCGACGGGAAGAGGTTTAAGCTCGACTTTAGGGGCTTTAATCTCGCTCCAAGGATCATTAATTGCTGCAGCAGTGTCTTTAGGAGGTGTAGGAATGTTTGTTTGGTACTTAAGATCTAGATAGTGTAGAGGTTTCCTATAAGTTTCAGATTTATCAAGCATACGTGCGCACTCATGAAATTTCTTCAAGGAAATTGCGTTCGTCTTTTTCGGGTGAAAGCGTGACACTTAAAGGGTCGTCTAGAAGCAGATCTTCATATACTTCCTCAATAATTTCGTCTAACTCATCAACCCAACAAATTTTGCCATCCAAAGTCGGTTTATCGAAACTTTTGTTCATGTCAAACTGCATAACTAGGCCAGCTAGATGAAGGTCGATTTTTCCTTCAGGAACATTGATTATGGCTCCGGCTGTAGATAGGAATGGTCATCTAAGAATAATGGGATCCTTAGGTTCTCTTTCTAGTTCTAGAACTACGAAATCGGTTGGTATAGAACATTTTTCGATTTCGACAGGAACATCTATTAGGATACCTACTGGTTGTCTAACAGAACGATCAGCTAGTACTAAAGAGGGTTGTCAAGTTCATCTATTAGTATTGATGGTGTGTGACTTGATGTGTCGAGGGTTGTCAAGTTTTACCCTAATTGAAATCAATAGCCGCAAGTGCACAGCTGATCAATTGCAGTACTTAGGGATCGAATCCACAGGGAAGGAGGATCTTTTCCTGCAAAAAGCCTTTGTAATAAGTTAAAGTAAGGAAGTCTAGAACAAAAACGGTTTTGTAGGGGTTTGGGAGTGTGTTTAAAATCTAAAAACGAAATATTAAAAGAGAATACAAGAATTCAATGACGTAATAACTAAACTTAATGAAAATGACTAAAAATGATAAACGGATATTCTAATGCTTAAATGAAAATGAACTAAAAAGGAAAGACAATATTGAACTAAAGCTTTAAAGAAAATCGGTGTAAAACAATGGAGAAAGAAAGCGTTGGGGTTCAGGGAAGTTTTCTCGGGGGTACGAACGATTCAAAACATTGCTAGAGAGGAAATTTTGTAAGATCTTAGCTTAAACTTTTCGAACTGGAGTCACAAACGTATGAATACGCCACTGTCGTGATCATAGACAACTATCTCTCTCAACCCTGACCAGTAGGTTTCCACTCTGGCCCTGGAAGAGAAGAGATGCATTATGTTTAAGACTCGTACTAATTCACAAATCGCCCATAGGTAGGTTTTCACTCCTATGTTTGTTTTGCTCTCCCAAACTAGATCTGATACCTGATGAACACTTTCGTGTCACCAAGCATCGGGATCAGATTGTAGTTCATGACCCTACTCTCATGCAGTAAAAACGAATTCAGAAGAAAAAGTTCTAAGATTCGGCTTAAAAGCTCATGGAATCCTCATCGAACATCTAAATCCCCATCGAAAATCCCTTAATCCCAACAATAAAACCACTCGGACATAATGAACGAAATCAAAGACATAGTATTAAGATGTAGAATAGAAAGCGAAATTGAAAAAGAAAGAACAAGGGTTCAAGAGAACAAATCTCTCTCTCCCTAAATGCTAAAGCAAAAACAATAAAAGTATGAAGTAAATAATTCGGTTCTCTAAGGTTGCACCATTTCTAGGGCTCCTAAGACATGTATTTATAGTGCTCAAGACCTCTCTGGATGTCACTTAGGGTTTCTCCAAATGTGGGCTTCAGAAATGGGCTTTTTGGGCTCGGAGGTTGATGGCCGCGGTCAGGACAAGTGTGACCGCGGTGGATGAGTGGTTTGCCGCGGTCGGGATGCTCCTGACCGCGGGGAATTAGTGTTTGGCCACGGGTGGAAGTGCTTGCCGGCTGGTTTACGGGACATCTTGCTCTTCGCGTATCTTTTGATTGAACCGTTGGATTGCCAAGCTGTAAAGTGTACTGGAAAGCTGATACTTCCATCTTTAAGGTCTCCAAATTTAAGCTGGATCAGACGGTGAGAAGGCCTTCAATCAGGGGTGAACTTATGACGGTGTGACTCTGAACTGGTTTTCTATCTATTTTGTTAAGCTTTTCCCTAAGTTACCTGAAAAGAGTCTTGGAACTACAAATACTAGAAAAACGTAATAAAAGTACTTAAAAACAATTAAAAACATAGAAAAATTATTTCAAAACGATCCATAAAAGTGGGTAAAATACGGTGTTATCAGTTATCAGTTATCAGTTATCAGTTATCATCATAACGCCTTCTTCAAGAGTTAAAGAATTTGTTAGAATACCCTTCATGTATATGGCTCTTTCAGCTTAGCATTTTCTTTAATTGATCGATCAGCTCTTTCAGCTTAGCTTTTTCTTTCTCTTTCTTAGGGCTCTTAAGGCTCTAGGATATGGAGGTTTAGGTTTATAGACACGAGTTGTTGGAGGTGGAATTGGGTCTTCTCCAAGGATTTCCTGGGACGAATCTTCTCTTACTTCTTCTCCATCCTTTTCTCCTACCACTTCTCTTTCAACATCTTCATTCGTGATACTTTCTTTTTCCTTTTCCTTAACCTTTTCCTCATCTTTGGGATCTTTAGGAAATTCAGGCTCTTTGTAAGCTAATCCACTCCTAAGTGTGATAGCTTTCACATGATCGGAGGGATCTACTTCGCTTGAGCTTTCGAAAGAAGTTTCACTTGGCTCCTCTTCATAATTTTCTAAGTTTTTAGAATTATTTTTGATCATCAGGCTAAGGAGGGTGGAAAGTTTTTCATTGAAATCCTCTTGCATCGTTTTTAGCTCAGATCTAAGATCACTAATCTCTTGAGACCTAGATTTTTCAAGCTCTAGAATCTTTTTGTTTAGGTTTTCAGCTTCAGAAGAGGGAAAACTAGGATATGAAACAGGATTAGATTGAATAGCCAAGATAGGTTCGGAAGGTGATTTCCAGGCAAGTTCAGAAGACGGTTTCCCGCGATCAGAAGGCTCGCGACCGCGGTGAAACAGGTCTTGGCCGCGGTCAGAACCAGTACGACCGCGGTGAAAGCTTGCTTGACCGCGGTCCGGATGAATGGACCCGCGGTGATCAGAAACGAATGGAAAATCTTGAATTTGGTAGACTTCTGCAATTTAACCATCACTTGACCATAAGAATCCATTGGGTTGTCCCAGCTGTCAAAGTTAAACGTATTGTGTACCTTATTTGGTTGTTGCAATCCAAGATGACTCATTATGTGATGGAGACACTTCTTAACTTCCGAAATTTCTTCTTTCTTCTCAGGAAGTGCATAATTACCAAAGGTTACTTGATTTCGGATGCTGTTTGCGAAATTGTAAATGAAAACGTGAACATCTTCTACAGATCTAGTTGAGAAATCTCCATTACTTGCTGTGTCGAAAGAATGTCGTAACTCTGGAGTTATACCGCGATAGAAGATACCCAGCAGGTATTCCTCGGTATATCCATGGTGTGGACAATCTCTTTGGTATTCCCTAAATCTTTCCCAAGTATCTAAAAGATCTTCATCTTCTTTTTGTTTATAAGTTTTTATGTTGTTCCTTAAGAGATTTGAATGATTTCTAGTATAAAAACGATTTAGGAAAGCAGTTCTACACGCTGCCCACGTTTTTAGTGAAGCAGGTGGCAAAGATTTTAGCCATTTGCTGGCATTATCTCTAAGAGAGAATGGGAAAAGACTACACTTGTGGTAATCCCCATTTTCTGTAATGGTTGCACATAATTCTTCGAACGTCTCGATATGGTCTATCGGGTTTTCGGAATTGTAACCATGGAATTGATTTTGTTGAACTAAATGGATATAGGGTACCTTAATTTCGGTTTTTCCATCCTTTGGTAAGGCTGGTTGAATAGCTCTTCGATCTCCCATGAACTTTTCGAGTGAATCGAAACTTCCAATCAGTTCATCATCATTTTCACGTTTTGTAGATCCGATTAGCTCATTGTCATCATAGATCGGTTCTTCAAACTCATCATCAGTCAGGTCATCATCGCTTGGATCACCATCTACACGATATGGTGGATCACCAAGAGTTCCAGGAACATGTTCCCGGTCTCTCATTGTAGAGAAACCTGAAAAATTCAAAAGAAAAAGTAAAAGTAAACAAGTGTTCTAATGGATTTAAGCTGGGATTCGCAACGAAACAAATCAAAGTCCCCGGCAACGGCGCCAAAAAATTGATGTCGAGCAAAACGGGGTTGTTGTTTTCGTTTTACTAAGCTTCAGGTTTTAAATTTATAACCCCTAAATGTCTGCAAGTGCTCAGATGTGCGCTGTAGTACTAAGGATATCGATCCACAGAGACTTACTTGTTTCAGTACGAATTCACGACAATGCTGAAATCAGATTAGAACTAAACAGGTTTGGGTTTTGGTTTTGGGTTTTGGTTGTCACGAAATCTAAACTAGAAAGCAAAACAAGTAAAAGCAATTGAAAACAAAAGCAAGTAAAACAAGTAAAAAGCGATTAAACAAAGCGATTTGAAACAAGTAATAAGCGAATGGAAAGCAAATAGAATTGAAGGTTGTAGGCAATTAAAGAAAAACGTTGGGGCTCAAGGGCAATTCGCAGGGGTTCATGGACTAAACTATGTCGATTTTAAACATATGATAAAGGTAATCAACTACGTATGTTCTAGAACTCGAGGCACGGAAGTATGAATAGCCTACTTTCGCAGCACTAAACAACTATCTCTCGCAACCCTGATCAGTAGGTTTCCACTCTGATCCTGGAAGGGAGAAGATGCAATAGCAGAACAAGACTCATCAATATTCACAACTCAACTACAGGTAGGTTTCCACTCCTATAGAATTATTGCTCGTTTCACCCTAGTTCAGACAATCAATGAAAACTTTCGCAACATATAATGTCAGATCGGCTTCTAAGTGGCCAGCAAAGAATCACGCAGTAAGATTAAAGGCAAACGAAGAAAATCTAGAAGATTATAAATCCTAAATCTATCGATTCATAAGCAAAGACACATGAAATTCCCTTTGAAAAATCTCTTTAAACCCAACTGGGTAACTACTCAAACATATTGTAAACAATCATCACAGAGTATTGAAAGTGCAGGAAATTAAAGAAAAGAAGGAAGAAAAACGAAGAACGGAGAAGCAGATGGAGGCACGATGTCTTCCTCCAGCGGCGGCTCCTTCTTCTGATGCGGCGGCCTCCTCTCTAGGGTTCCACACGAAATCCCTCTCTATCTCTCTAAGTTGTCTAAGTTTCGGTCTCCCTTCTTTAGAATGACCTAAAGAGGGTATTTATACCTTCTGGGGTGGTTCTGGACACTTAGGGCTTCAAAAATAACGAAAGGAATTGATCTGGGCTTTAATTAAGTCGTCTGGAAAGTGAACGGTCGTGGTGGCTCTACCCACAGGAAAATGGGTATTGGCCGCGGTCTCGGCTAACGCTCTCTTCCGGAACTGCATTTTCTGTCCTTCTTGCATCGGGAGTATCTGAAGATCTAACCGTTGGATTGTATCCAAACCAAGTGCATTAGACATCTGGTTGGATCCTCTATGTTTTCCAAAATTTTGGGGGTGATCAGACGGTGATAAGGTCTTCATCGCTTGTCATACTTCTGACGGTCTGCATTTATCCAAAATTGCTTATTTGTTCCAAATTACATATCTTTTGCCCAAATTTCCTGTAAAGTCTTTTGAAACTCTAAAACATTGAAAACACTTTAAAAACCATTGAAAACAGAGTTAAAACACCTGCACAAGATACAATTATGATCCATAAAAGTGGTCAAAATATGGTGTTATCAGTAAACCCCATATTAAGGTCTTAGATATGTAGATTAGGGTGCTTAGGTGGTAGATTAGTGAGCTTAGGGGTTAGATCATTCATATTCCATTCTCTACAACCTGTTTTTAATGCTAGATCCATACACATCATATGTGGTCTAGATTCTGGGCAATTCATGCACCAAAAGTGTTTGATGAAATGCCTGAACCAAGGTTGTTAGAGGTTTAAGTATTATTCATCATGGGAATGATTGTTTATTTGCTTAAATGACAGATTAAATTGGTTCTTAATGCTTGTTGATTCATGTTTCACTAATGATGATTAGGTTGGAAACTGTTTTAGCATAGAAGTTAATACCTTCATGAGAGGATTAGCTTAATTAATGATGTTTAAGCTGAATGGTTTGCTTGATCACATGATTCATTAGCTCACTAGTTTAGCACTAAAGGCACCCTAATCCACTATCATGTCTAAGACCTTTCTCATCATCATACATACATTCTCATCTCATTTAGCTTATTTACTTGCTTGTATAAGTTGATCATTAGCTTTAATCATTGTTTTGAGTTCTTAGTTGTCATTAATCATCAAAACCTCACTCATTTGGCTTGAATTAAGAACTGATCCTGCATCTTAGTGTCTACACATGATGGATTGATACCCTTTGTACTGCAAAGTGACAAAAGGGTTTGATAACCCCTCAGAGTCCACTCTTAACCTAGAGAGATGGTCTGCAGCTCCATTCTATATACCCTTCTTGTCTTGTACTTCCATATCAAACTCTTGAAGTAAGAGGACCCATCTCAATAGTCTAGGCTTAGCATCTTTATTGGTCATCAGATACCTGAGGGCTGCATGATCAGTATATACAATGACTTTTGATCCCACCAGGTAGCTTCTGAATTTATCAAAAGCAAAGACTATTGCCAACATTTCCTTCTCTGTGGTAGCATACTTCTCTTGGGCAGAATCAAGGGTTCTATTGGCATAGTAGATGACATGAAGCTTCTTGTCCTTCCTCTGGCCAAGCACAGCTCCAACTGCATAATCTGATGCATCAGTCATAACCTCAAAAGTAAGGGACCAGTCTGGAGCCTGGACAATGGGTGCACTGACTAATGCCTCCTTGATCATCTTGAAGGCTTCTTCACACTCAGCATCAAAGACAAAGTCAACCTCTTTGCACAAAAGCCTTATCAAAGGTCTAGCTATTCTTTAGAAATCTTTGATGAATCTTCTGTAAAACCCTGCATGACCAAAGAAGCTCCTTATCCCTTTGACTGAAGCGGGAGCTTGCAGATTCACCATCACCTCCACCTTTGCTCTGTCAACCTCTATGCCTTTCTCAGATATCTTATGCCCAAGTACAATTCCTTCCTGCACCATGAAGTGGCATTTCTCCCAATTTAACACCAGGTTATGCTGCTCACATCTCTCCAGGACCTGTGACAGATTAGAGAGACAATCGGAGAAGGAGGAGCCATAGACAGAAAAATCGTCCATGAACACCTCCACCTTCTCTTCGATGATGTCAGAGAATATATGCATCATGCAGCGCTGGAATGTGGCTGGGGCGTTACAAACACCAAGAGGCATGCACCTGTATGCAAATGTCCCATAAGGGCAAGTAAATGTTGTCTTCTCTTGGTCTCTTGGATCTATGGGGATTTGAAAGAATCCAGAGTAACCATCTAGAAAACAAAAGAAGGGATGGTTTGCAAGCCTCTCTAGCATCTGATCAATAAAAGGCAAAGGAAAATGATCCTTCCTAGAGGCTGCATTGAGCTTTCTATAGTCTATACACATCCTGTGTCCAGTTATAGTCCTAGTATCTATCAGCTCATCTTTCTCATTTCTTATTACTGTCATTCCCCCCTTTTTGGGCACCACATGGACTGGTAAAACCCATCTAGAGTATGAGATTGGGTAAATTATCCCAGGCTCTAGGAGTTTAAGAATCTCTTTCTTCACTACCTCTTTTAAGTTGGGATTGAGGCGCCTTTGGTGCTCTATGGATGACATTGACTCTTCTTCTAAGTGAATCCTATGAGTGCATAGGGAAGGTGAGATACCCTTAATGTCATCCAGAGAGTGGCCAATGGCTCCTCTATGTTTCTTCAACTCTCCTAACAACCTATGCTCTTCGTCCTCTAATAGCATATCATTGATAATGACAGGATAAGACTCATTGAGACCTAAGAAAGCATACCTGAGACCCTTGGGAAGAGGTTTGAGTTCCATCTGAGGTGCCTTAGACTCATCCCAATCAGCACAGAAACTGTCTTGCTCAAACGGCCCAGCATGCTCCTTGACCTTAGAACTCACGACCATGACTGCTTGAACTGCTCCTTGGCTTGTGCTTGAGCTTCTGAT
Source organism: Eutrema salsugineum (assembly GCF_000478725.1). Lineage (NCBI taxonomy): Eukaryota > Viridiplantae > Streptophyta > Magnoliopsida > Brassicales > Brassicaceae > Eutrema > Eutrema salsugineum. The sequence continues at coordinate 4,512,630 of NW_006256895.1, read as the reverse complement.
ATCCAAAACCTCAGGGTCACTTTGTTCCAGTTCCAAAAACCTTGTCTCAGTACCAAGTTCTCTAGCATTGTCCAAATACAGCTTGTACCCTTCACTTTCTTCTGCTAAGAGCCCATGGTCTCCTTGTTATTGGGTTAAATCAGCTTGAAGAGGGTCCTCAGTATTTAGTTCCTCAAGCACTTAATCAGCCAGCTGATCCATTGTCTCCACATAGAAGCATTGTCCTTCTATGGTCGGCTTCTTCATCATCTCATTCACATCAAACTTAAGCTTCTCAGACCCAATTTGAAGCTCTATGATGCCTCCTCTCACATTAATAATCGCTTCTGCTGTGGCCAAGAATGGCCTGCCCAAAATGAGAGGATCAACTGGTTCCTCATCCATATCCTGAGATAATTGAGTCCTCTTTCCAGAACGGTTGAGATCGTTCCATTGTGAGTTGTGAGGCGTGAGTTCCGGAAGGATAGAGACACACATATCATTCGAGCATCAAGAGCATGGAAATTATGCTAAGTGTAAGGTTGGCACGATGGAATACCACAGTCCACATCTGATAGTGGCACTTGATGCAATCCTTCGGGATTTTACACGGTCTCCACACCACGGCTTTGAACTTGGCCGTGGCAACCTCCGAAGCGTTCTAAATGTTGAATGGTCCAAGGTCACGATGAACTGCCACAGTCTACACTTGACCGCGGCAAGTTTACGCGTACATTCGAGATTTGCCACGAGGTAATGCCACGGTCTACACTTGACCGTGGCAAGACAACACTTAGGATCATGCAGACATTTGGGGTTTGACACGCTCAGTAGACACCGCCTTGAACCTGACCGCGGCCAAACCTTATCCACTCGACACGCCAAGATGCCACGGCTAGGGCTGCCGGTTGTGAGAATGAGGAACCAAGAGTTCTTGAAAGAAGGATGGGAGCAGGCCGGTACCATTTTGATCCTTATGTTTGGGGTGAACCTGAGTATCACACAAAGAAGCTGTATTCAAGAGTTAACAGCCTTCAGAAATGGTGCAAATGGCAAGACAAAACGATCCACAAGCTAGTTGACTGTGTTAGGCAACTAATGAAGAAGGTGAAGAAGCTCACAGCTCCAGCCACCTCACCTAAACAAGTTACAAGAGAAGAGCTGGGAGAAAGCTCAACAGCACATGACCTTGCGTTCCCACCAGGAAAAGAAGACTGGATCAACCCAGCCACAGTGTTCCTACCAGATTCACCTGAGAGCAGCCCACCTAGACAATCAACACCATCCTGCTCCACCTCCAATCCATCCCACTACCTGGGATCTGACCTCAGCGATTGAGGTAAACACTCCAAACCTTGTACATATGCATGTAGATTTTCTTTTCCTCTTTGCATTTTACTTGTTTGTTTTGCTTTTACTCCTTTCTCATGCTTTTATAACACAAGGGATTGTGTTATCTAAGTGTGGGGGAGGGGTTTTGTGTTTACTAACCATGTTTATTCTGCTCTTATTTTCCTTTTCACTTTGATTCTCATTTTGCATTCATCTAAGTGCATATTAAAAAAACAAAAAAATGGAAAAATCTGAAAAATTTTGCATTCGTCTTATTTTGCATTCATCTAAGTTCACAAAATAATGCTCATGTAGTTGCATTCACATTTTAGGTTGAGTCTAGTTTGCATGAGAACCCTTGAAATTGACATCAAATTATCATGTTTGTGCATATCAATGTGAATTCATGGGTACCACATACATATTTGAGCTTTCTTATCCCTTTTTATCACTCTTGCTAGCTCAAATAGCTGATCTCTCATCTTGAGACAATTCCCTGCCTTTAGCCAAACCTTTCTTTGAAGCCTAAACACCCTTCTTGTGTGCATGATTTGTGAGGCCTTGTTTCTAGTAGACTTGGTAAAAAGTGTTGGGTTTAGAGCGACAAAGATAGTGCTGCATGTAGATACTAGTCCATCATCAAGGGCTAGTCTAGGTTTAGGTGAAAGTGAGAGCATTGATTTTGAGTGTGTGAGCTGAAAAGAAAAAAAATCTGAGTGATGAAAGTGGAAAGAACCGGATTGGTTAGGGGAATGAATGCTTAAATGAAAGAAAGTGAGTGTGTGCTGAAATGTAAAGCTCATGTGATGAAATGAAAAGAGTCTCATAAAAAGAAAAAAAAAGATTCAAAAAGAGGCTGAATTAAAGAAGAGCTTGTGTGTTAAAGAAAAGAAACTCACTAAGTGGTTGTTAAAGAAAGCATTCCCCTAAGAGATGAAATGAAGAGAGTGATGAGAGCTGATTGAGTGTCAAGGATAAAATGCCATTTGGGGTGAGTAGACTAGAGAAAGAATCTTGAGAGGTTTAAAGTTGAGTGTGAAAAGCATTTTGGGTGTGGGGTAGATGCAGTTCTATCTTTGTATGCATCCATTGCTTTTTACCCTTAGCATTTTACTGAAGTCTACTAATTTTTGAGTGATCCCCTTGCATGGAATACCAGTTACTTGATTGAGATCATTTTAATCTCAAAACCCAGTCCCAACCCAAATCAATTCACTTGAATTGCATGAACAAGATCCACTTGAAACTTTAAATGAATGTCAAAAGGTTGAGGTTGGGAATGCTTGTGAAGGTTGGTGCTTGAGTTTTGTTCATTTGGTGACAAGTATGGCTAATTTTTATGAGTAAACCAGTTTGCATTGCAGTCTAGAATTGGTAACTTGAACAATGAGCTTTGAATTCTTTTAATGATGATCTCTCTTTAAAGAAATATGAACTCCCATGCATTCAACCTCTCTCTCTCATTTGTTCTTGTTTGCATGAAGACAAGCAAAGAACAAGTGTGGGGGAGTTGATATATTCATAATTTGTCATGATTAGGACTGCATTTTTGTCCAAATATTGAGTCTCAAGCATACATTTAGCTGGTTTTGTTAGAGTTTGTCCTTGGTTTTAGCTTTGTTTAGGATTTGCATTAGGTCCTAGAGTGTCCTGCATTTTTGGAGTGTTCTCAGGTCATTTGGAGACTTTTGGGAGCAACTTGGAGCTGGGATCATGGAGGAACCCTCACCTGTGTACAGCAACTCGGACAGATGGTTTGGTGCAGACAAAAACCTCACTTTGATTGCATGGGACGAAGGACTTGCAATGCGATTCAACCTCCGGTGTATTCATAAAGAATCAAGAGAAATACGTCTAGTTTCCGGAACACTTGAGATCGCCCTATTTGGAAATGTGAGCAGAGAGTTAAGCTCGTCGGAAGGCACGCCCATCTCGCTGCCATTTTAGACCGACCCGATGAGCTCCAAAGATTGCGAAGGACGATGCATTTCCAGACCGATTCAGTCTACAGGGCCTTCATCAAGATTTAATATAATTGAGTCCTCTTTCCAGAACGGTTGAGATCGTACCATTTGGAGTAGTGAGGCGTGAGTTCCGGAAGGATAGAGACACACATATCATTCGAGCATCAAGAGCATGGAAATTATGCTAAGTGTAAGGTTGGCACGATGGAATACCACGGTCCACATCTGACCGTGGCACTTGATGCAATCCTTTGGGATTTCACACGGTCTCCACACCACGGCTATGAACTTGGCCGTGGTAACCTCTGAAGCGTTCTAAATATTGAATGGTCCAAGGTCACGATGAACTGCCACGGTCCACACATGACCGCGGCAAGATTACGCGTACATTCGGGATTTGCCACGAGGTAACGCCACGGTTTACACTTGACCGTGGCAAGACAACACTTAGGATCATGCAGACATTCGGGGTTTGACAAACTCAGTAGACACGGCCTTGAACCTGACTGCAGCCAAACCTTATCCACTCGACACGCCAAGACGCCACGGCCATTCATCAGGCCGTGGCAATCACCGAATGTTCAACTCCTTCGCCGCACCCAGGAAGCACGGTCCAAGCCAGACCGTGCCATCTCCAACCAGTTCTTCATCCGAACCCAGAAAACTTGGACGCGGCCATGCATCACGACCAGAGAGAGCCCGTGGCACCAAGGTTCATCAAGAACAGAAGATTCAGCCTTGACACAGTCACTTGCCACGGTTTGACCTGGACCTGCTTGACCGTGGCAAACCTCATCTTTACTCATGTTGAGCGACATTGAGTGAAATCTGTTAGGCGGTGTCGAACGACACCATTGGTAGTGTCGAGCGACACCACTGCATTGAATAGAATCCAAACTTCAAAAATGATCAAATTCAACGTGTTGCACATAGGGTTATCACTGGTAGCACAGAAAGATCACTCAAACACAAGTTAGAGGCAATGATACAGACCATAAAAGCATAAATCTAGCAAAGGTCCACAACCAAGATAGCTGACAAACTGACTCAAGAGAACAAAAGAAAAATAAACAAGAGAAAACAAAAGAAAACAAAGGAAAAGAAATGGAACCAGAAAGACGAAGGAGCTAATCCTCGTCAGTAGCAGCATCATCTTCAGCGTGTGGTGGTTAACGGGAACATGGGCCATCGAGAGAGAGAGTAGAGATGGCATGCCAAATGCGCTGTAAACTCTCAGCTACATACCTATGAAACGCCTCAGTTTCCATAGGAATCGCAGGAGTTACAGGAAAGTCAGATGCCGAAGAAGAAGATGCAGGAGCACGGCGGGAGGAACCTCTGGTAGAGGAAGGTATCGGATTGTCCTCTACAGCAGAAGCTGGAGCTCCAGAAGAAACACCACGGATGGGCTGAGGCGGAGGATCAACAGCAATCAACAAACTCGGATCTGGATCAAAACGTAGCTGGAGTGGATTATCTCTGATATCTGTCAGTGCCTTCTGAGGTAGTCGAATCCGAAATCTCCCAGCTGCATTCTTGAAACACCAATACGGATCAGAGTGGATCCAGGAGGCGTTCCGCAGATGCTTCACGTCGAACCGAGAGCGGGTGGTAACAATTTTACTTTGCTCTAGGTTGATCCTGAAATGCTGAAAAAGGCTTGCCCCGTAAAGAAACCAAGTGGTGTGCAAAAATGGCTCCCATGTTGACGTCCGTATCAAGTTCAGGCCAATCATAATTTTCCTCATCAATGATATCTCCAACAGCAAAAGAGAGGAGAATCAGCTCAGAAAGTCTCATCTTCCCAGGTGCTGACTTGCACAGAATAGTGTTCCCCAGAGTTCGAACAAGACATCGCAGGACGGGGTGACTCACGTCCATCTGAGAGGTAGTCTTCGAATTGTAAACCCCATTCCCAAATATGGACCAAAAGTTTTGCGCATCAAGAAACTGAGTCGGTAGAGCAACTCTCGTGTGGTCCTCCCTGATTCTGTAGATAGCGCAAAGGTCTCGGAGAGGCAGCCGGTAACGTACTCCTCGAATCATGAACGTCAATGTGCCTTCCTGCGCATTCGGCTCAGCCTCATTCCTATAGTAGACACGGACCGAGACCATGAACTGTTGAACCAGATCAGGGAAAAGATCATAATGCTTCGTAGCCATAGTACCCAAGCCAATCTTATCCATCAACCGCAGAAGCTCCTCATCAATACCCAGAGTCCTCATCTGCAAGATGTCGACGAACCTGGTAGGTTGCATTTTGACAGACAGCCAGACGTTGTAAAAAAACGTATCATAGTCATCCCAATAATCCAAAATCGGCCGGTTCACACATTCCCAGCTCTCAGCTACCTTATGATCAGGACAATCCCAAACTCTCCGAGGCAAAATCCTCTGACCCTCTCTCTTAGGCCAAGGGGGCCTGCTACGCACAAGAGCTGACGCAAGTGCAGCAGGAGGTGATGGAGGTTGTGAGAAAGAGGCAGGCGGTGCAAGAACTGGTGCCTGTGGTAGGGCAGACATTGCTCGAGCATGTGACCTTATAGCTGAGACAGGAAATATTTTCTCTTCCCGTGACTCATGGAAATACACTATGTAACGATCACCAGATAGACAGGCTCTTACAATCCCCTGATGCCATTGTGATCCATTGTATGCCTCGACAGGAGCACACAACGAAAATTCCACGCGTCGTGTTCTCGATGATGATACTGGTGCAGCGCGTGATGAGGGAAGTGTTGGTGGATTAGGGCTTGATGCGTCACCTGTGCGCTTCCTCTTCGCTTGAGACATCTGGATAAATGGTGTCGAGCGACACCATTGGTAGTGTCGCACGACACCAATTCTTTGCGTCTTGACACTGGTCTGCTTCTTGTGCCGGTTTAGAATCGTCACTGGTCCGGTTCCGGTTTGCCAAAAATTTTTTTTTTTTTTTTTTTTGGTGTCGATCGACACTAGTGGTGTTGTCGCTCGACACCAACCACTTTGTATCTGCTACACTTAAAACACAAAAACGAAAAACAAAAATCAAGAGAATCAAAAAGATTTATGTACAAACTTACTGGTGGGTTGCCTCCCACCAAGCGCTCGTTTTAAGTCATTAGCTTGACTTGACAAAGGTTCAGGTAGAGGGTGCGTCATCCAGAGGCAATATGTGCCCGTCTGGAATTTCGGCTTTTGCCCAATAGTGTTTCACCCTTTGTCCATTCACTGTGAACTCCTTGCCGTCAGAACTGATCAGGACGATAGCCCCATATGGTCTGACCTCCTTGATGGTACAGGGACCTGACCAACGAGAATGCAACTTTCCAGGAAACAATTGCAAATGAGAGTTATACAGAAGTACCTGGTCATTTGGTTCAAAGTTCCTAGAGAGGATCTTCTTATCATGATATGCCTTGGTTCTCTCTTTGTACAGCTTCGAGTTCTCATAGGCATGGTATCTGATCTCATCCAACTCATTTAACTGAACCAGTCTCCTCTCAGCAGCAGATTTGATGTCGAAGTTCATCTGCTTTATAGCCCAAGCTGCCTTATGTTCAATCTCCACTGGAAGATGACACGCCTTCCTGTAGCGCAGGTGAAACGGTGTAGTTCCAAGTGGCGTCTTGAACGCAGTTCTGTAGGCCCAGAGTGCATCATCCAACTTTGCAGCCCAATCCTTTCGAGTCTTGCCCACGCAAGTTCATGCTCCTTTCGAGTCTTGCCCACAGTCTTTTCCACAATCCTGTTGGAGACCTCAACTTGTCCACTTGTCTGAGGATGATAAGGAGTGGCTACTCTGTGGTGCACGCCATGCTTCCTCAGTAGCTTCTCAAAGACCTTGTTGATAAAGTGAGAACCACCATCACTTATAACAATCCGAGGCACTCCAAATCGAGGGAAGATAATGGTCTTAAACATTTTAAGAACCACTGAAGCATCATTGGTTGGACTAGCAATAGCTTCCACCCACTTAGACACATTTTCTACAGCAACCAAGATGTATTTATTCCCATAAGATGAAGGAAAAGGACCCATGAAATCAATGCCCCAGCAATCAAAGACTTCAACCTCAAGGATGAAGTTTTGTGGCATCTCATGTCGCTTACTGATCTTCCCTCTCCTCTGACAAGTATCACACTGCGAGATGAAAGTGTGAGCATCCTTGAACATTGTAGGCCACCAAAAGCCTGCTTGAAGAACCTTGGACACTGTTTTGAAGGTAGCAAAATTTCCAGCATACTCAGACCCATGACAGTGGAACAACACTTGAGGAACTTCAAACTCTGCAATGCATCTTCTGTAAACTCCATCAGAAAAGTGTTTGTACAGATAAGGTTCATCCCAGTGAAATCTTCTCAGCTCTCTCAAGAACTTCTTCTTAGCATAACCCTTGAAGTTTTCAGGCTCGTCTTCTGCAGCAAGATAGTTTGCAATATCAGCATACCATGGTCGATTGGGAGTAGCCATAGCAGCTGATTGCATCTCAGAAACACTATCTTGAACCTTAGACAAATCTGGGTTTTGCTGCGATGGGTGTCGAGCGACACCAATGTCATGGGGGTAGTGTTGATCAACACTGATGGTGGTGTCGCTCGACACAGACGACCATCAACTCGAGAAAGCTGCAGATTTTCGTCAAAACCACTCTGAAACCCAGTCTCAATGAGGTAAACATTCTCTTCAGGTAGTAAATCATTAATGGGAACGTTGTCATCAACCTTTATCCGTAAGAGATGGTCTGCAACTCCATTCTCAACACCTTTCTTGTCCTTCACCTCAATGTCAAATTCGTGAAGAAGAAGAACCCATCTCGGCAACCTTGGTTTTGCGTCCTTCTTCTGCATTAAATACTTAAGAGCAGAATGGTCTGTATGCACTATTACCTTGGATCCTACCAAATAAGGGCGAAACTTCTCAAATGCAAACACAACAGCCAACAACTCCTTCTCAGTAGTTGCATAATTTTTTTGTGCATCATCCAATGTTCTGCTGGCATAATAAACAGCATGAAGTTTCTTATCTTTCTTCTGTCCCAGAACAGCTCCAACTGCAAAATCACTGGCATCACACATCACCTCAAAAGGCAATTCCCAGTCTGGAGGTTGTACAATTGGAGCACTCACTAATGCCTGTTTGATTTGTTCAAAAGCTGCAAGACATTCAGCAGTGAACTCAAACCTAACGTCCTTGCAGAGCAGCACAGTTAGTGGTCTGGCAATCTTGCTAAAGTCCTTGATGAATCTCCTGTAAAACCCAGCATGTCCCAGAAACTCCTCACTGACATCACAGAATCTGGTGGCTGTAAACTCGTCATGACCTCAATCTTCGCACGATCTACCTCGATACCAGCTGCTGAAACCTTATGCCTAAGAACAATGCCATCTCTGACCATAAAATGACATTTCTCCCAATTCAGAACCAAGTGCTTCTCTTCACATCTGGCTAGCACCTTGCACAGATTTTCCAGACAGTCTTTGAAAGAGGATCCATAAACTGAAAAATCATCCATAAAGACCTCCATAAAATCCTCAATCATGTCAGTGAAGATAGACATCATACACCGCTGAAACGTCGCAGGAGCATTACAAAGTCCAAATGGCATTCTGCGATATGCAAAAGTGCCATAGGGGCAAGTAAAGGTGGTCTTCTTCTGGTCATCCGGGTGTATAGGGATCTGGAAGAAACCTGAATACCCATCGAGAAAGCAGTAGTATGGATGGTTGGCCAATCTCTCAAGCATCTGATCGATGAATGGCAAAGGGAAGTGATCCTTCCTGGTCGCAGCGTTCAGCTTTCGGTAATCTATACACATCATGTGTCCAGTCACCGTTCTTATAGGAATCAGCTCATTCTTTTCATTTTTCACCACAATGACCCCTCCCTTCTTAGGGACCACGTGCACTGGACTGACCCAAGAACTGTCTGAAATCAGATAGATGATCCCAGCTTCCAGCAGCTTCATGATCTCCTTTTTGACCACCTCCTGCAAATTTGGGTTCAGCCTCCTCTGGTGCTCAATCGATGATTTTGTCTCATCCTCAAGATGGATCCTATGCATGCACAAGTCCGGAGAGATACCTGAAATATCATCAAGAGAATAGCCAAGAGCTTTGCGAAACTTGCGCAGCTTGCTTAGCAGTAAAGTGAGCTCTGCGTTGTTTAAAGAAGCATTAACAATCACTGGATAAGTAGAATTAGGTCCCAGAAATGCATACCTCAACCCTGCAGGGAGCTGTTTGAGCTCAATTTTAGGAGCTTTCTCCTCACTCCAGTCGCTGGGCTTTTCGGCTTTTGCAGAAGTGCCAATCAGCTCCTCTTGAGTAACCAAACGCATCACTTGCTCGCTAGCGTCCAGCATCTTGATTTATGCTGCAGTTATGTCATCCAGATGTTCTGCTTCAGTTGCAGAAGTAGTCAAGGCTCTCTCCAGCGGATCTGCAGGTTGCATCTCATGAAGAACCTCCTCTGCGAAGTCAGTGAGAGTGTCCACATAGAATGTCTGACCATCTATAGTGGGCTTCTTCATCAGCTTGTCCATGTCAAAGTTCATGACCAAATCACCCACATTCAAAGCTATCTTGCCCTTTCTCACATCAATAATAGCTCCAGCTGTAGCTAGGAAAGGTCTTCCCAGGATGAGAGGATCTTTGGGTTCCTCTCCATATTCCAGAACGACAAAATCTGCAGAAATCATGCAATCTCCAACCTTGATTGGAACATCTTCCAAGACACCTTCTGGAATCCTTATAGAGTGATCTGCTAGGATTAGAGAGATCCTGGTCGGTTTGAATCAGTCATTCCAAGGCTAACAGCTACTGAGTATGGCATAAGATTGACACTCGAACCAAGATCACACAGCGACCTCTTGAATCTCTCTGAGAAGATAGAGCAGTCCAAGACAAAGCTTCCTGGGTTCGAGAGCTTCTCTGGAATCCGGTTCTGAATCACAGCACTGACCTGTTCAGAAATCATCATCACTCCTTGCTCATAGCTCAGATTACTAGTCACCATTCTCTTCACATAACGCCTAATGACTAGAGTAATCTTCACAGCGTGAACCAAAGGAATCTCGATTACCAGCTTCTCCATCAAAGCTTTGCATCTTGCTTCATCTAGCTCCTACTAAGATTTCCTAGGGTTTCTTGGGTAAGGAATCTTAGGTTTGTACACTCTTTCCTCCGCTGGTTTTGGCTTCGTGGTGATGATTTCCTCAAATGGCGGCTGGTGTCGATCGACACTAGTGGTGGTGTCGCTCGACACTGCTAGTTTCTTCTTCGTCTCGGCGTCTTGGTGTCGCTCAACCCCTGTGTTGGTGTCGTCCGTCACTGCTGGTGTTTTCTTCATATCATTGACTTGGTGTCGTGCGACACTAGTGGTAGTGTCGCCCAACACCGGCTCTGCAGTTTCAAAATCTTCTACAGATTCCTCCAGTTCCACGATTTCATCCTCAGGATCACCCTTTTGAAGCTCAGGAGTAAGCTTTTTACCACTTCTCAACGTGATGGCACTGCAATGATGTCTTGGGTTGGTGTCAGTCTTCCCTGGAAGAAATCCCTCTTGTCTTTTTACAGCTTCAGCAGTCTGTGCAACTTGAATATCCAACTTCTTGACATGAGTGTTCAGAGCTTCGAATTTCCCATTCAGATCCAGATATAGAGCATCAATCTTCCCATTGAAGTCCATAGTAATCTTCTGCTGACCTTCCAAGATCTGTTCCAGCATAGATTTCACCTCATTATCTGCAGTTTGAGGAGGAGGAGCACCATAGTTCCTTGAAAAGCTGTTATTGGAGAATGGTTTCTGGTACTGAGGTTTAGGAGTGTAACCAGAAGAGTTCTGATTACTTGTGAAGGTACTCCTCTGATTGTTTCCACTGTAGTTCCTGTTTCCTTGCTGAGTACCAAATCTCTGACCCTGAAATCCAGCTCCATTGATGAAGTTAACATCCTCTTCCTCAGGTTCTTCTTCTGGTTCAAAACTCTCAACCTCTGCAGCAAATTTGACAGATTTCTTAGCCACAAGAAGACTATGCACAGAGTCCAGCTTAGCCTTCACCTCAGCAATCTGTGATCTATCCATGTTCCCAGCTTGCTTCTTCCGCTCAAGACCAGCATTCTTGGTGCTATTACTAGACGCCAAGTTCTCGATGAGCTCAACAGCTTCTTCTGGGTATCTGGTGTTGAAGTTTCCATTGCTCGCTGCATCAAGAGCCATCTGATACCTCCAATCAACACCTCTGAAGAAGATACCTAACAGTTGAACATCACTGAAGCCATGATGGGGGCAGTCTCGCTGGTACGATTTGAATCGCACCCAAGAAGCCTTGAACGCTTCAGTTGGTTCCTGAGAGAATGTTGAAATTTTTGTTCTCAATTCCTCAGACCTAGCATCATCAAAAAAGTTGTGCAGGAAGGCATTCCTGGTCTCCTCCCAGGTAGTGAGTGATCCTGGCTCCAACTGCTTCAACCAGTTAGCTGCTTCTCTAGCAAGAGAATAAGGAAACAGCTTGCAGAGAAGGAAATCATTGGACACTCCATTGTATTTGATACTGGTGACCAAGTTCTCAAACCTCTCGATGTGATCCATTGGGTGCTCATGAGAGTGGCCATGAAAGGGATGCTGACCCACAAGAGTGTAGTACACAGGTTTCAGCTCAAAATCGTTCCTTTGAAACGCAGGAGCGCGAATCGCAGAACGATTTGCATAGAACTGCTCAGGCCTGTTGTAATCACCAAGTGTCCTGGCTCGAGCAACTACAGGGTTCCTCACGTTCTGGTCCACAGCAGCATTCCTCTGGTTACCACGCGCCGCAGGTGCTGCATTCACATCAACAACATCCACCGGTAAAGGTGCCAGAGGGATGATGTTGCCCTCTCCATCAAGTCGCTGGCCTCTCTCATTGCACACATGGCCTTCTTGGTCTCTCCAGATTCCAGCATCATCACGAACAAGTCTGTTTGCGTTCTCCATCGTTGCCGGTTTCTGTGCTTTTCTGTTCGTTTGCTCTAACTCTGCTAGCTCTTGGTTGTTAAGATTCACTAGTGGATTGTCTTTGTTGCTTCTGGTACTGCGAGTCTACATACACCTGAAACACAAAAGGCAAAGAGAAAGAGCAACGTAAGTAACGAAATAAAAGTAAAATCAAACAAAAACGACTGGTGTCGCATGACACCACTAAGGGTGTCGCTCGACACTAAGAAAAACTTAGTCGAAACTCAAAATCTAAAGTCTAATGGCGAAAATCAAGTCCCCGGCAACAGCGCCAAAACTTGATCTGCTCAAAGTTTAATCCCTAGAGCTACTCTGCAAGAGCACAAATGTGCGGCTGTAGTATGTAGGGGTCGAACCACAGAGACGAGAGATTCACTCAATAGACCTAAAAGAATTGAATTAAGCTAAGCAGAAATAACAGAATTGAAATCAGCAGAACAATGAAAACGGTTCTAAATCGATTGGAAAAGGATTAGGTCCAGGGTGTTTCTCAGGAAATCAGAGAATGCAGATAAATTAACTAGTCAGGATTCAGGTTAAGCGCGGTTCTTGAACTCAAATCACGAAATTATAATTAACCAACTTTCGTTGCGAGAATTATCTAAGTCTAAATCTTAGAATCCCAAATTTCTTTGCAAATCCTAAAGATATAAACTAGCCTTAAGTGCAGGTTTGATATGTTCACAAAGTATCTAAACCAAATTTCTTTGCGGATAGCAACTTTGCTCACCCTAGGTTCTTTCCAGTTATTCAATTACACTTTCGTGTCAATCAATTAACCTAAGATCTAAGTTCTAGGTGATCAGTCCAGAATTAACTTTAAGAACAACCTATGGTGAAGAACTAATCAGATTATGAACCCTAACTAGCAAATCAATCCAACATTCAATGAAATCCTTTATGAGAACCCTAAACCTAACAAGCTAACTATTCAGACATAAATATCAAAGCAATAGACATGAATGAATAGATTGCAAATAAGAAATCACTGAATAAATAACAGGGGTTCGAAATCTTCTCTCAAAACGGACAGAGTTCAGACTTGTCTCCCCAAAAGCTCTCAAAAGTATAGATGACAAAAGTTTTCTCTCTGAAAGTCTAAAATAAATCCCAAGGTATCGATGAAGGAGGCAGAAAACCCATCTTAAATCAAAAATCACGTTTTGGGCCTTTTTGTAAATATTAAAGACTTTAGGGCTTCACAGATTCTTCAGAAATTGGATAAAATCACGTTTTTCCTTTTGTGGTCCTTGGTGTCGAGCGACACCAATGGTTGTGTCGAGCGACACTCATGCACAGCTGAAATCATCCTTTACGAAAATCCATCCATTTAGCTCCAAAATGCTCCAATATCTCCAATTAAGCTCCAAACGTACCTAGGACCTGTAAAGACTCCAAAAGACTCGAAAAGCACTAAACAGACTCTATAAATAAGATCTATATCATGGTCGAAAACCATAAAAAACCATGATATATCACAAAACATGCAAAACTCTCTTGGACCTAATGCAATCTCCTAAGTCCTAAAACAATGCCTAAAGACCTAAAATGCATGAGATAAGACAAGATTTGGACTAAAATATGTACACTAAATGATGCAATTTATGAATATATCAACTACCCCACACTTATCATTTGCTTGTCCTCAAGCAAAAAGAACAAATGAGAGAGAGAGGTTGAATGCATTGGGAGTTCATATTTCCTTTTAGAGAGAAGTGATCACAATGAGAATTCAAGTTCATGCTCAATTATGCAATGCAAAGCCATACTCAGATATATATCAACTAAACAAGGAATCTCCACAAGTTCTCCTCTCTCTCAACTCTTTCACATTCATTAAGCTTTTATCATGTGAATCAAATGATGCAATGTTTAAACAAGCTGGCTTGGCTAGGAAGAGGCTATGAGATTAAAATGATCTCATCAGTGTTCAAGCGGGTTTAATGCAGCAAAGGGATCTCTCTATGAATGACCAAACTTTGGCAGAATGGTAAAGGTAAAAAGCAATACAAGGGCAAAGACTCATCACACCCCACACTCTACTCAAAGCTTTCTCACTTGCTCACTCTCTCAAGAACCTCACTTTTCACACTCATTTTCCTCTTCACTAGGGGACTTACTTTTCATTTTCACTCTCAAGTCTTGGAGTTCAAACTTTACACAGCTCTTTTTCTTTTGCAACCTCTAGCCTCTTTTTTCTTTCTTTTCAAAACATTTGAGCTCTTTGGCTTCTTTTTTCTTTTCCTTTTACTTAGAGGCTAGACTCTTTCTTTTTAAGACACCAGAGCTCACTTTCTTTAACTCAAAACTCCAAGACTGATTTCTTTTCTTTTCTATCCCCTAGTTTTCACATCTCTCCTTTTTCCACTCATCTCTCTTCTTTTTAAAATTAACCAACAAGCACTCCCCCACACTTATTCCTCGCCAATACTCTCAGTTCCTTGATGTTGGAACACAGCACTCAATGAGACCAGCCCTTGTCGCTCTAAACCTAACACTTTCTGCTAAGTTTGATCCAAGGTGGCCTTTCAATTCACACACAAACATTGGCTTGAAAGAAGGATGGGTTCAAGGTGAGGGAACTGATCCATGATGTGGATTCAGCTACTTGAGCTAAGGAAAAAGGGCGGTGAAAACAATGGTTCTAGCTCAAGTATGTATGTCGGTATCCACAAGCTTATTCAAACAATGCATCACAAGATATTTTCAAGTCAAGTTCAAGGTTCTCACTTAATTAGAGTTGAGTTCAATTCAAACTTGCTTCTCAGATTCAGATCGTTTCAGACTTTGCAAGCACAAAAAAAGATTCACAAGCATATTCAGTTCAAGTTCTCAAAGTGATGTACTCTCTAGAAAACCTATCATTACTCCCTGCAAGATGCAACCTATATGATGCAACTAGACTCGATCCTAAAAAATGTGAATGCAATCTAGAATGAACATTTTTTGTGAAACTTTTCTGATTTTATATGCATTTAGATGCAACTACATGAGACTCAAGACTCAAAGTGGAAAATAAGATAAAAAAAAAACATGATTAGTAAACAATAAACTCCTCCCCCACACTTAAATAACACAGTCCTCTGTGTTATAAAAGCATAAGAAAGAAGTGAAAGGCAAAAGCAAGAAAGATGCAAAATGAAAAATAAAGAACTATATGCATATGTACATAGAGTTTGGAGAGTTACCAGACTTGTTCATGATGGAATGGAGGTATTGGACATGGAGGAGGATGCTGGTGCTTTGAACCCTCTGCTTGGACTCAAGTCTCTCAAGCGTCCCTCTTTGTTCATGCTCGTTCATGGACCCCTCTGCGTAGCCATGCCGAGGCTTCTGTACCGAGGTGGACAAGTTTCTGTGTAAGTGGCAAGGGCACCTCGGTATTAGCTCAAGACCACCTCGGCTTTGGCTCTCCAAGGCTTCTCACAGCATTTGGTTCCGTGAAGATCAAACAAGAGACCTAGGTAATGATCATCTTGAGGTGCTTGGCCGAGGTCTCAGGTTCACTGCTCCTTTGAATCATAAGGCCGCCACCTTTAAGCTCCTCTCTGCACTTGTTCCTTCAAACCATTGAGCAAGAACACTTTCTAGAACCTGAGATCACTTAGAAAACCCATCAAAACATTCTAAAGACACTAAAGAAAAGATTAAAAAGACTATATACAAGGATAAGCTTGGGGTGTCTCCCAAGAGCACTTTGTTTAAAGTCACTAAGTTTGACTTTGTAAAACCTTTCTTAGGTTGGGTGAGAAGGAGCACTAATGCTCTTGAACATGTCAATTATCTGAAGCATGAAAGCTGAGCTCTGCTCCCTTTGAGAACCATCAGACCCATTTCCCTTTAACTCAAGCTTGAGACCTTTTTGCATCAGTTCTTGAATACCATCAGAATCCTTGTCAATGAGTGCCTTTGTGAGACCGGTTCTGAGCTCTGAAAATTACTCTGATTTCCCATTGCAATCCAACTTGTACTTTACAGCACCGTCCTCACATGTCCAAGGGGTGAGAGTAAAGTCTTGTGAGGAAAATTCAGGTTCAAGGTTCTTTTCTTCTGAATCAGATCTCTCACCTTTGCTGTTGAGCATCTCTAGCTCACTAAGTGTAGGAGACCATGTGAGGAAGATGTCTTCTAATCTGATCAAAGGCTCTGTATTCTCATCCTTGTGACCATAGTTGATGTGGGCTTGTTCTCCTTTCTCAACAGCTGAAAGGGATTTAGATTCTCCTAAAACTCCAACACTTCCCACATAATGCATCTCAAGCACCTTGGGCTCTTCTATCTCTTGAGCAGCTGATCCACAAAATTCGGCTAAGGGAGGCTTGACAGGGTAAGAAATGTCCTTATCCACCTTTGTAACCACCACTCTTTGAGTATCAAAGTCAATCCTTGCACCAGTTGTGTTAAGGAATGAAGTTCCAAGCAAAAGTGGAAGTTCCTTTGACTTTTTCTTCTTCATGACTATGAAATCAGTTGGAACTATGCACTCACCAACCTTCAAAGGATAGTTCTCTATCAGCCCATGAGGTTTCTTTGAGTAAGAATTGCCAAAAGTGATGGAAGAAGGATACTCCTTTAAGTTCTTGATCCCAAGTCTCTCCATCATGCGAAGAGACATCACATTTACACTTGAGCCTGAATCACACAAGGCATTCTCAACTCTGAACTTCCCAAGAGTGCAAGAGATAGTAAATATCCCTGGATTACCCAGCTTTGGGAGTGATGTAGGCTTCACATTTGGTGAATCTAGGCTGGAGACATCATCCTTTGGCTGTACTTGAGCAACCGGCTGGTCCCTTGCTTCAGCATCCCCTGAATTGTTCCATTGCTCAACAAAATCATTCCAATGCTGCAAATAACAAACTGAACAAGCCGCCCCTCCACCTTCTTTTGTAATGTCCTCATTGAGATCAGGTAAAAAGCTCATAAAGTCCTCTATAATGGAGTCCTCTTCCTCTTTATTAGGACTGGACCCATCAGAGACTTGACCATAAAGAAGGTATTCAATCTCTTGAACAGCAGCTGAATGATCATCGCTTGAGTAGATGGCATTGCAATAATCTTTGGGGTATTGAACAGCTTTACCAGCAAGAGAGACTTGAGTTTCAGAAGTGCAGATGCCCTTGTTATTTCTAAGAATCTTAAGTTCAGAGTCTAATGTCTCCATCTTAGAACTCAGGTCAAGACACTTGGAATCAAGCTTTTGTTGTCCTTGTATGACCTGTTGGAGAACAATGCCAATATCAGGACCTTGCTGTGGCATAGAACCCTGCTGAAACTGTGGCTGACCGAATCCAAGAGGTGGAGGCCCTTGTTGCTGAAAGCTGACTTGGTTTGTGAAGCTGTTCCCTTGTGCCTGAACCGCTTGTGGCTGATAAGATTGTTGACCTTGGTACTGATTCTTTTGAACAAAGCCTTGAGGAGGGTACCCTTGAAACTTATTCTGGTTCCCAATGAAGTGTAACTCCTCTTGAGCAAGACCAGGTTCATTGACATTAGTAAAACAACTCTTCTCTTCAGCTACATAGTGTATAGGTTGCTGAGTGACCTTTACCAGCTTTGCAAACTTAACTTTCAACTCATCTAGGGTCTTTTCCAGCTCTTGTTGTTTACTAGAACCTTCTCCTCTATAGCACCGGTCATAGTCTTCCCCATAAGTGTCTTGGCTCATGGCTAGGTTCTCAACAAGTTCCATAGCTGCAGTGATTTCTTTTGCCAAGAAATTCCCATTTGATGCTGTGTCCAGCTGAGTTCTGATCTTGGGAACTGATCCTCTATACAGAGTGCTAAGGAGAGAGGCTTCTGAAAAGCCATGATGTGGGCACTGAGTTGTATAGCTCCTAAACCTGTCCCAAGCTTCTCCAAAGGTCTCATTAGAATGCTGAGTGAAGCTTGAAATCTTTGTCCTTAGCCTGGCGGTTCTAGCAGTGGAGAAGAACTTAGACAAGAATGCTAACTTGCATTGTTCCCAAGTCTGTATTGAACCGCTAGGTAGGTTCTTCTCCCATTGGTGTGCCTTGTCTCCTAAACCTAATGGGAACAACCTGAGCTTGAAACTGTCTTCAGAGACACCACTGATCTTTGTGAGATCACAAACTCTATCAAAGTGATCCAAATGCTCCAAAGGATCCTCATTTGGCAGCCCATAGAACTTAGAGTTCTGCACCATGTTGAGCATAGAGGCTTTCTCTTCAAAATTCGTGTTCTGAACTGGAGGAGCTTGAATGCCAGCCCTGTATTGGTGTGTATTGGCTCGGTCATTGTCTCCTACATAGACCAGTGGAGGCTCTTGACACCAGGGTGGGTTTGGGAAGGGTTGCGGTTGATTAACCTGAGGCCGGTCTTGGTTCTGATTACCCTGAGCTGGTCCCTGATGGACCTGACCGTGTGGAACCTGATTTCTGTTCCCATTAGCTCCAATACCAGCTCCTTGACCGTGAGCAGCTTCTTGAGCCTGGTGCTCAATCCCAACTTGCTGATCCATTACCAATCTCTCCAAATGAGCAGCTCTGTCTCTTTGTCTTCTAAGATGAATTCTTGTGATCATACACCTGAAAACAAAGAAAGAACTTGAAAGGGAATCAGTAAAACAAACTAAACTTGATCTCAAAAACTATATCAGAAACTAATGCTAACTAGCGCCACACAATATGGCAACGGCGCCAATTGATAACTTAGAGTTTTGAGGCTCTTAGAAGGGTTATCAATCCCCTTCTCAAAGTAGTATAAGGGGTGTCAATCCATATGTGTGATAGTTAGGCACTAGTTTATAAGATAAGTTCTTAAGTCAAGCTAATCAAAGACAGGTTTGGTGACAAGTAACAAGTGAAAATATAAACAAGAAACAAACAAGCAATGATAAATGAACTAAACAAGCAAGCTAAACAAGATGATGGTGATTAAGCAAATGATAAAAGATAAACCTCTAGATGTGATCATTGATTAGGGTGCTGTAGATATCAATTCATGATGCTAAGAACAATAATGCAATGCAAGTTACTCTTTAGTCTAGACTTCAAAAGCAGATTAATTCACTCTCATGACAATAATCCCTTTGTAAATCACTTAATCAAGATTAATTTACCTTAAGCAAGATCAAGCAATCAACAAGCATATAGTATCAAGTCTAATAATGACCAAACGGTTTCTATTTCAGAGAGACCGAATCTTACACAGAAAGCAGCAACAAGGAATCACATGATTTCAAAACATTTCAACTTAGAACTCTAATCTAGACTAATCCTCTCATGAAGGCATTAATCTCTACACTAATCCATTTTCAAACCAAATCATCATTTGTGAAATATGAATCAGTGAGCATTAAGAAACAGTTCTAATATGTCATTCATGCATTTAACAAATCATTCCCATGATGAAAAAGGCATAAACCCTTAGCTTAGCTCATTCAGACATTTCATCAAACACCTTGTGGGTGGAGAAATGACTAAGGTCTAGATCAGAGTGATGTGCAAAGATCTAGCATTAAGAGCAGCTAACTAAGGAAATTAAATGAGAATCTAGAACCTAAACATCACAAACCGATCATCTAAGCACCCTAATCTACACACCTAGAAGCTTAAAAGATAACTACTCACTAATCATGAAGAACACACCATTTCCTTTGCAAGAGGTGGTGTTAATCATGATTAGAAGCAGAGATGAGATGATGAGATGATAAGAAACAGCTTTGGAATGTTCAAATCCCTTAGATATCTCTTATTTAAACTCGTTTTTACACTAAGAAGCAGAGAGAGAACAAAAAGAAAACAGATTAGAGGATAAGATAAAGCATAACTAGGGTTTTAGTCTCTAAAAACTATTTATATAAAAGAGTGTGGGCCGGGTCAGCCCAGGACAAACTGGGTACTGACCCGCCCTTTCTGGGTTGCTGGAGCCACCCCTCGCCATCTGAAGAAGTCTCACACCGAGGGCCATACACCAGGGGGTCATGTGCTGGGTTGAAACTTTGATGAACACTTGAAGAACACACATGAGACTTGGCATTTGATCCGGTTAAAGCTTTGAAACGTGAAGAGGGTTTGTTTGTAATCTGGGTTGGAGAGATGAGGACCTCGGCATACATGCCGAGGGGCCTGGTACCCGAGGTTTGTGTAACATAGGAGCTCGGCATAGCATGCTGAAGGGTTCACACCAAGGTCTGCTTCAACACTTAGTCGTTTTGGGATCATTTTGGTGATCAAGGGAGCCTTGGTGTTGAGAGACCGAAGTCCTAACTCATTCAGCTCGATCTTTGGTGAAGAAAATATCGGCGCTTGGGAAGTGGAAGGCTTCCTGGAGGGCTCATCTTCGCAATGCATTTACACGATCAGAGAAAGGCGTCTAGACATGTGTCCATTCCGGAGACGTTAACTTCTTGCTCATAGATCTGAATTGGATGATCTTGGACGTTATGGAAAGAGGACTCAAACATCTCTGATTCTTATGAAGACCCCGGAAACTGAATCTTCCTGGAAGTGCGCCGTCCTTCGCATTCTTCGGAGCTCATCGGATCGGTCCAAGACGGCCGCGAGACAGGGGTTTCTTCCGACGAGCTCAACTTTCCGCTCACGCGTCCGAATTCCATTATTCCACTTGCTATGGAACCATGATCCAATCTTCTCCAACTTTGATGAAGCCTCCGACAACTGAATCGGACCGGAAGGTTCCCCGGACAGGCGATCATTCAGGAGTATCGGATTTCTCCGGAATGGATGCGAGAGAGGTATGTCTTCCGATTACCATATCATTCAGCTCCGTGGTCCAAATGCTTTGATTCGAACTGTTCTGAACTCTTGACTCAATTTTCTCCAACCTTTATGAAGACTCCGACAGCTGAATCTGACGGAAAGACCTTCCTGAAACGTGATTTCCGAGATGTATCTGCATTCAAGATTTTTGGCCGAGAAACTTAACCGCGGCACGTGTTTTTGGCCAAGAGTTCTACCCGCGGGAAGGATTTTGGCCGAGAACCTTCGACTTTCAGTACACCATTTTGCCGAGAAACCCAAAATTGCTCCTTTTCACCATTTCTTTATCATTCCAACTCCATTTCTTCATCTGTATCACATCCTCCACTCCAAATGGGCTCCAAAAGCACCTGTTTAACACTCCAAAACATGCAAAACTCTCGTGGACCTAATGCAATCTCCTAAGTCCTAAAAAAATGCCTAAAGACCTAAAATGCATGAGATAAGATATGATTTGGACTAAAATATGTACACGAAATGATGCAATTTATGAATATATCACTGTCGTGATCATAGCCAACTGTTTCTCGCAACCCTGACCAGTAGGTCAGGAATGACGTGACCGCGGGAAATAGGTGGCTGGCCTCGGTCGGGAGGCTTGTGACCGCGGAGAATGGGCTGTTGCCCGCGGTTGTGTGACTTGCTGGCCGTCTTCGAGTGGCTCCGGGGCTAATGGAATATCTTGAGATCCAACCGTTGGAATGTCTCCAAACCAAGTGCATTTGAAAGCCGGTTGATTCTTCTATAAGCGATCCAATTTTGAGGGTGATCAGACGATGAGAAGGTGTTCGTCTCTCCATGAGAGTTCTGACGGTCTGCATTTATCCAAAAGAGTTTTTTTGTTCCAATTTGTGCCTCTTTATCCCAAATTACCTGAAAAGTCTTTTAAAATCCGAAAACATAGAAATCCTTTGAAAACCTTTGAAAATGGAGTAAAAACACCTGTAAAAGACATTACAGTGATCCATAAAAATAGTCAAAATCCGGTGTTATCAGAGAGATACCTCTAATATCAGCCAATGAATAACCTATAGCTCTCCTGAACTTTCTAAGCTCATTTAACAATGCATGTTCTTCATGAGCTAACAGGTTATCGTTTATGATCACAGGGTATGACTCATTGAGACCTAAGAATGCATACCTGAGCCCCTTAGGAAGAGGTTTGAGTTCCAATTGAGGTGCCTTAGACTCATCCCAATCCTCCATGAAGCTCCTTTGGTCAACTTATTTTGAATTATCCTCTGTTGTGGCTTCTTTGGTTTTGCTTCCTTGCCCTTAAACCTTGTCTTTACCCTCTTTAGAACCCATCAATCGGGAATAGCCTAGAAAGTTCTCACTAGCAATACAGACATAACTAGTCCGTTAATCCCTCATGCGGAAATCTATGCACTAAGATCTAACTTCCAGTCAACTAGCTCTTAACATTCAATAAAAATCTCGGTGGTTCTCATCAAAGAAAGTCTAGGCAAGGCAAACTAGGCTAGGTGTCAAAAAGGGTTATTCTAAGGGTAAGGCTTAAAGTGTTTATGGGTTACCTGAAGATCTGGAGGATGCAATATATTATGCAAAACCGCAAGAGAGAGTGAAGCTGTTGGTATCCACATTTTTCAGTCACTTTCTTCTTGCCATAGATTCCTGGTCTTCTTCCTCAGGTTCTCTCCTAACTCCCCCAGACTTAGATTTTTGTAAATCCTTCAAAAACATAGCTCTATAAACGCTTAGTAGTTACTTCTTGCTCCAAAAATTTTGACAATCTAGGACTCATTAGGCATTTTGTTTCCCTCTCTCTTTTCATTCGTTCGTTTTTTTTTTTTTTTTTTTTTAAGACGAAAGAGAGGGAGCACCTTTAGATATAGACTCATAGAGAGCACGAAATTACCAGTTAAGATCAGTCTTGTAAAGCTTCATGAGGGTTCTGATACTCTTCCTTCCCAATTCCATTCAGTCTCCTTTGTGAGTGACTGAAAAATGCGTCGCTCCTCTTCTCTCCGACGTTTTTGCACATATCTGCTGATATAAACTAGAGAGAGAATGCATGGGGATTGAAAACAAGGGTTTTGAGTTTAGGGTATTGTACCAGATAAAGATAAACTGGTAATCTAGGACGACAAAGAGTGGTAAAAGTGAGGGTAAAAGACGTCCTAGATGTGTATGTCGATGTCTGCCTAAAATCAATGATGAGAAAATTAGATGTCAATATTAAGGTCAAATAAAATGACCTAGTATATCCTATCAGAAAGAATCTCCATGAATAGAAGTCCTCTGGTGGGAGTTTGTAGTGCAAGTACTCTATCTACCGCCTAGTCTAGTGCTAACCACAAATGAGCTATCATGCATAGTGTAGAAGCGTGCAGGTCTAAATCATCATAGTTTTGTGTCAAACATTCCTGAAGAATACTTAATGTCGAATAGGTTACATATTAAAATTTAAAAAGTGCTTGAAATTTGAAAGCAAAAACAAGAAAATAATTAGTACGGATAGAAATCCTCCCCCAGACTTAAATCACACTGTCCCCAGTGTGAAAAAGTTGGTGAGAAGATGGTGAATAAAAGCAAAATAAAAGATAAAAGAAAAGAAAATGATGATAGAACCGTGGTGGCAGTGAAGTGTTGATCAATTACTCATCCTCCAATGTGTCTGCTGCGAATTAGTGCTGCTCCTGTAGGAAGGTGACAACGCGCTCAAAGCGTCGTCCCTGTCTCTCAGCTCTGCGCTCCAAATCAGAATGTGAGTGCGATGATGTTAGATGATGAGGTGTGGCCGGTCAAAACATATGGCTAAAAATGAGCACGGGCCGCAGCTGCATCACGCTTTGCCTTGGCCACTATGTATTGGCCAATGGTGAATGCTAGACGAGGTACAGATGGCAGAAACTCATCGGCTTCCGGAGTCCATCGCGGACGTCCTACGTTACTCAATCTCGGGACTGATGCTGAAGGCAAGCAGACTTGGTGCTCCTTAGTGCCAGTGAAATACTTGTAACCAAACCTGTCTGGATCGAAAGCGGCACGAGAGATAGTGTGATCGCGAGAGAGATAAAGTAGGTCATACCAGACATCGGGAAGTGGATCATCAGATGAGAAATAGAATCCTACAGCCTGTAGTATCGCTGTAATAGCACTCCCGTAAGCTGGAGTAGCGTCCTCACAACCATGTAAGTCATGCTTCACCTTTACCATGTTCTGTGCTATGATCCAGACAAAGCAGGCAAGTCGTGGGTCGTGCATAAATGGCATCTGAAGCGTAATGAGCTCGGTCTTCAAAACACATCCCATGTTGGCTCTAGAGAAAATCGTGTGTGCTAAGAGTTTGTGCACAACTCTCACTGCAGGATGAGTAAAAAGAGCTGACCTGGATCTCCCGCTATCATAGACTCCATGACCCATCTCTCTCCACAAGTTAAAATCGGGTTTATATTCAAGGTAAATACCATCGGTGTATGGAAGCTTAAGAGCCTCACAAAATGCAGAAAGTGTGAGCGAGTAAGGCTGTCCGCGGATAGAGAATGACAAGATGCCATCTCATGGTCTGGGGTTCCTCCTCTTCATGTGGTGGAGTTTAATAGTTGCTAAGAACTCGTGGACTAGCTCTGGATAAGTTGGAAGGTTCAGCTCCATGTAGGGTCTTAGCTTAAGTGCATCGATGTACCAGATTACATCTTCTCTGATTCCAAGCATCTCAAGTGTATGATAATCAATGCAAGGCGTGGGTTTGATGTTCAGCTTCTTGAAACGTCTTGCATAGTCCACTCTCGGTTTATCTCCTTGCCAACATATCGGATCTGTGGTGGCTCGGGAGTTGCTCTTGTTTCTCTTGAGTGTTGGAGCAATCTCATCACATAGTTTCTTCTTCTCGGTCTTGCTTGGTTCAGCATGTACTCTCCAAGAGTAGCATCATCGGGAATGTCCTCAGAGCTGTCACCAGTGCGACGGCTTCTTCGGGATCTAGTTTGTTCCATTTTTCTGCAAGACGAGATGATTCTTGGAAAAAGAGTGAATATGGATGCTGATTTTAACACATTAACGATCAGTTATACTAATTTTAGTATCATGAGATTAGTCAAAACCACAAGCAAGCATAATTGACATTAAATTGAAGTAATCGAGTAGTTCATGACTAGATTCGGATTTTTGATGTTCTCAACATAGAAATTTTCTAAAAATCGGTTTTAATGAGCAATTTCCATGTCAAATCTATAGGTTACCTAATCACACAAGACTTAATAAAATATATCGATTTTGCTGTTCCAAATTCGATTTTTATAAAGCATGTGAAATCCAAATTTCAAAAATCTCAATTCCTCTTAAGCTAGGTGTTAAAATGGATATTTTAGATAACCTAGAAGGATAATCCATTGTTTTTAAGCTATTTCCACCATCAATAAACCAAAATTTGGGCTTTTGAAGAAAACCCTAAGTTCTAAAATCATTTAAAAATGGCGAGTTTGAGCTTCATACCTTGCTGGAAAGAGAGATTTGATGACAGAATCTCTTAAAAAGCTTAAGAATTGAAAAAGGTGTTCTATCTCCTAAATCTCCAAGTCTTTTGGAAGACAAGAGAAAAAGGAGTTTTGATCCAAAAAGTGCATTTCCTTTCTTTAAAAAGCGTTTTTGTAGCAAAAACGGAAAATTTTCGAGAATTCATAAGTTTACGAGAACTTACCTTTCTTGTCTTGCACGCAACAGAGATTTAAAACTAATGGAAAATCTTAACGGGCTTTACCAGGAATACTCCAGAAATCACCGGGAAACTCCGGGAACTTTTGAAAAGCGGTGGAAATCCGCATTCCCATCTCAACGACCAACGGCCGCGGTCAGGAGATGCGGGACCGCGGTGATTAAGGGCTCGACCGCGGTCACATTTACGGTGCCGCGGTCGATGCTCCCTTGGCCACGGGTCGGTTGATCGGGACCGCGGCCCTTTCTCCTGCGGCCTTCGTCCAACTTTCAGGTCTTTGCCGGGCCGAGCAGCTAAAAACCTACCCTTTTCTTCTTGGTTTTTCTAATTTTCTGATTTTTTTTTTGTTTTTGTTTTAAAATATCTGAAATTTAAAAGAAAAAGAAAATATAAATTGTTCAAAGGAAAAGAAAACTAAAAGAAAGAGTACCTAAATGGGTTGCCTCCCATTAAGCGCTTTTGTTTTAAGTCGTTTAGCTCGACGTAGGTATGAAGAATCAGGCTGATTTGATTGGCACTCTACTTGATGTGCCCTTATCACTTCCAGTTGCTGGAGGTTTTACTTCTTCTCCTTGAGGAGCCGTCTTCTTTCCTTTACTCTTTTATCGGACTTTAACATTGTTTAAAACCCTTTTTGTGTTTTCGATCAGCTCCTGGATTTGGTCCTCACTAGTTTCTGTTGCATCCGGTGGAATGATGATCTTGATCTTTGCAAAAGATTTCGGCTTCTCCTTTTCTTTCTCTTTTGGCCGGTTTCCTTTGCTTGGAAAATCATCTAGGATTGTCGGATAAAACATTATGCGATCTACATTGAGAAAAATAGCATGCCGGTTTGCGTGATCGATTAGTGCTCCTACGATAGCTAGGAATGGTCTCCCAAAAATGAGTGGCCTCTCCTTCTCTTTATCCATCTCCAGGACTTGGAAATCCGCTGGAACAATCTTATCTCCCACTAGAACTTGTAGATCATGAATTGCCCCTTCATTATCTTTTTGAGATGAATCTCCAAAGACAACCTTAACCGTCGATGTCCTTAAGCTTTTTATGCCCAATTTTTCGGCAATGTCTTTGACATGATGTTGACATTGGCTCCGGAATCGCACAGGCAGTCTGTGAACTTGATTCCTGAAATGAAACATTGGAAAACAAAACGTTCCGGATCGTTGAGGTACCTTAAATGGTGGCTGCTTGGCATCGACATCCTTGTAAAGTGGTACAAAGATTGGGGTTTCCTCTTTCTTTCCATCGGTTATGGCCTCTTCTTCAGGCAGTGTGGTTATGGCGTTGCAAAACCTCTTAGGATTATCTCAACTCTTCCTGGAAGAACTCCACTTTGCCTCTTCATAGAGTCGGCTGTTTGGGCAACTTGCACGTCTAGCTTTTTGACGTGCGAAGATAAAGCTTCAAACTTCCCGTTCAGGTCATTGTACATGCAATCAACCTTCACGTTAATGTCGTTAGATGCTTTTTCGTTCGTCATAACGAGCTGTGGATGGACTGTTCAAGTCTACCGATTTGTAAAGCTAGCTGGTTCGTCGTGACTCCTTGCTGTTGTACAAATTGATTGTTAAAACCTGTACCTTGGTAGTTATATGGCTGTCGCGGTTGATAAGCTCCTGTCCCTCCGAAGTTTCCACCTTGGAACTTTTTTTGGAAGGATTTTTGCTGTGGTGGGTAGTACTGATCTTGAGGATTCTCCACATTTGGATTGCGGTAAGAGAGATTGTTGTAATTTGCATTCCGGAAGTTGTTGTGAAACCATTATTGAAGCGGTTTGGGTATGGTGCTTGTGCTCCTACATAATTCACCTCTTCTTCTTGAAAGGCTTGATTAATGTGATTAATATCACTAGGTCCTTCATCTTCTGCGCCATTGTTGGTCTCACAAGCATGGATTGGGCGATTGTTGCTCTTCAAAAGCTGGCTCATCATGTTCTACAACTCGGTTATCTCCTTGTTGTCTGTTCTGGTTTTCTTCATCGAGCGATCGTATTCAAGACAATCATTGCTATCGTCTTTTGTCCAAAATCTCCATTGCTAGCTGTATCAAGTGAAAGTTTGTATTTTGGTTGCAAACCTCGGTAAAATGTGCTCAGCAGGCTTGATCCAGGAAATCCATGGTGAAGGCAATCACGTTCATACTCCTTAAAACGTTCCCAGGCTTCATAGAAAGATTCAGTCGATGATCTTGTAGGAACCTCATCCTCCTCTCCATCTTGTCGAGCATGATCACCTCCTCTGTGATCATTCTCTTCATTTTCTCCATGTTCGGACCCGTCTTGGTCCATATTTAAAGCACGGTTAATAGGAACTCCAGGCTGGTCGTCATTGGCCATTCCTTGCGTTCGTCTAAGTCTTCGAAGTTCTCTTTCGTGTCTGTCTATCTCGTCTAGAATTGGAATGTTTTCTACAGGTCTGCGCCTGGTATTCATGCAATTCAGAGAAAAACAAAAGAAGGGAAAGATAATTCAGCAAAACTTTAAGAAAGAACTAGAGATCAGGTGTCTAGAACAGAAGTTAAAACAAGAAAAATAGCAAAAGGCAGCGAAACAAATCCCCGGCAACAGCGCCAAAAACTTGATGCGTGTCAACTGCGTGAGGGAACAAGTTTTACCCTTAACAAAAACAAATGAAAGCCGCAAGTGCACAGCTAATCAGTTGTAGTATTTAGGGATCGAATCCACAGAGATTTGTGTGTCTGGTATTCTTCTACGGTTTCTAACTTTATGTCTAGACTAGATTGGTTTTAGAGGTTGTTTTATTTTCACGGATTAAACTAAAACAAAAGAAAGCAAATAAATCTATCCTAAGGAACAAGTAGAAAAATCGAATGAAAAGGAAATCAAGCAAGCAAAATATTGAACTAAAGCAATTGAAATTGAGATCTAAATAAGCAAGTAAAAATCGATTGGTTTGTAAACTATGGCTAAAAACGCTGAGCTTTTGGGAACTCTACAGGGATCATAATCGGTTTTAACACTAGGGTAGATAGATTGGGATTGACGGATATCGATATATAGGGTTCTAGAGCTAGAGTACGGAGGTATGACTACGTCACTGTCGTGATCATAGCCAACTGTTTCTCACAACCCTGACCAGTAGGTTTCCACTCTGGCCCTGGAAGGGAGAGAACGCAAGAGCTGCACAAGACTCGTCAATACTCACGATCTCGCCGCAGGTAGGTTTCCACTCCTACGGAAAATTTGCCTGTTTCATTCTAGGGCTGATACTTAATGAAAACTTTCACAACACTAACTATCTAGGTCAGATACTAGGTGATCAATCAAGCATACATGCAATAAGAACAAGAATAAACAGAGAACAAAGTTGAAATCCCAGATCTATAAACCTAGATGTCTTAATAGATTATGAGAGCCCCTTTCGGGAACCCTAAGCCCAACTCGGGATCTACTCAGACATGGCTGAGGTCGACAGCATCATTGGTTTTAATAAAAGTAATCAAAAACAGTAAAGAAAAGAGATGAAGAAAGCTTCTCTATTGAAGAACTCGGACTTGAACAATTTTCTACAAAAATCGCATAAAAACGGCTAAAGGAAAAAGGGTTTTTGTAAAGTATGAAGGGTGGTGTCTAAAAACGACATAAATGACAAGTATTTATATTCTTCAATACTCCATGGTCTCTAGGGTTCCGAAATTGAGGCTGAGAATGACTTTGGGCTTCAGAAATATGGGCTTTAGTTCGGAGTTAGCCGGCTGCGGTCGGGAATGACGTGACCGCGGGAAATAGGTGGCTAGCCGCGATCAGGAGGCTTGTGACCGCGGAGAATGGGCTGTTGGCCGTGGTCGCGTGACTTGCTGGCCGTATTCGAGTGGCTCTGGGGCTAATGGAATATCTTGAGATCCAACCGTTGGAATGTCTCCAAACCAAGTGCATTTGAAATCTGGTTGATTCTTCTATAAGCGGTCCAATTTTGAGGGTGATCAGACGGTGAGAAGGTCTTCGTCTCTCCATGAGAGTTCTGACGGTCTGCATTTATCCAAAAGAGTCTTTTGTTCCAATTTGTGCCTCTTTATCCCAAATTACCTGAAAAGTCTTTTAAAATCCGAAAACATAGAAATCTTTTGAAAACCTTTGAAAATAGAGTAAAAACACCTGTAAAAGACATTAAAGTGATCCATAAAAATGATCGAAATCCAGTGTTATCAGAGAGATACCTCTAATATCAGCCAATGAATAACCTATAGCTCTCTTGAACTTTCTAAGCTCATTTAACAATGCATGTTCTTCATGAGCTAACAGGTTATCGTTTATGATCACAGGGCAGGACTCATTGAGACCTAAGAATGCATACCTGAGCCCCTTAGGAAGAGGTTTGAGTTCCAATTGAGGTGCCTTAGACTCATCCCAATCCTTCATGAAGCTCCTTTGGTCAGCTTCTTTTGAATTATCCTCTGTTGTGGCTTCTTTGGTTTTGCTTCCTTGCCCTTGAACCTTGTCTTTACCCTCTTTAGAACCAATTTCCAAGGTAGCCGTCATGTTCACACCGACTTGATTGTGCTCAGTGTAGGAGGTCGATATTTCTTCGGCTTTTTGAACCCTGTCACACCGAGCTTCTACACCGACTGAATTCACCTTGGTATGGGTTAAAACATCGGCTCCTTGTACAGATTTTTGAGACACAGACTTCATTTCACTTGGTGTGGCTGGTCGATATATCTTCGGCCTCTGAACCTCCTCTACACCGAGTTGAATACCGACTGAAATCTGGTCGGTATGAACATGTTCCCTTGACAAATCTGAGTTTCCAAACCAGTTTAATGGCTTCTCTAGAGCTCCGTGATATAACTCCATGAAAGAATCAGTGCTTCCTTCTGGTTTGTGAGAGTCAAGAAGCTTCATAAACCCCAAGGTCTGATCTTATAGATAGCCATGCTCACCATGGTCCTTTGTTAAAGCTATTTTTTAAAGCTCACCGGAAGGCACGCCTGTCTCGCTACAGTTTCAAGACTGATCCAATGAGTCACAAAGATTGCGTGGGACGATGCCTTTCCAGTCTGATTCAGTTGCCGGGGTCTTCATCAAGATTTGAAATCTTTGGGTGGTTTATCCATCACATCTGAGATCATCCAGTTTGGAGATATGTGCTGAAAGATACCGTCTCCGGATTGAACACTCGTCCAAGAGCTTCTTTTTGATCCTTTCAATGCACCGCAGAGATGAGCCGTCTAGGGAACTTTCCACTTTCCGAGCGCTGAAGGTTTCTTCACCAAAGTTTGAGATATTTGAGTGCTATTTCCACTGAAGTTGGAATCAAGCCATTTGAAACTATATCCCGGAAGTTAGGCTCCCCCGAATGCAAAGTGGTCCGAGAAGATTTGAAGTCTGCGAGATGGTTTTGTGACTTGGCTAACCTGCAGCACTTAAAGTATAAATTATGGGAATTGAGCTGCAAGTGGAGATGTGCGGGTAAGGTAACCCTGGGTGAGGTCAAAGGCTCCCGAGCAGGAAAAATGCTAAGTCCACAAGTGTGCGACTTGAGCAGGCGAGTTGGCTGAGCAGTGAACTGAACCGCACAAACACTCGCTGTTTACACCTACTTGGGCTTGCGACTTGGGAGTGAAGTAGACCATCCCGCACACATACTTGAAGTGCTGTGCTACATGGTTGTGCGAGCAAGAGAGCAAAGGAGCCTGAATCGCACAAACACTCGCGGTTTACACTGAGAGAGGAATGCGGCTTGGCTTACAGAGTTTTATCTCGCAAAAACACCTTTCTAGACTTGCACGAGTTGGGCATGCGACTTGGGACTAACAGAGGAACAACTCGCACACATATTTTCCCCAGATTGCGTCTTGGTTGTGCAAGATGAAGAGAGGAAAGAACTGAATCGCATAAAGACTCGCGGTTTACACCTAGATGGGAATGCAACTGAGGCTGAAGGACTTAAGGCTCACAAGGCTGTTTCTTTGGCTGTGCGACTTGTTCCTGCGAGATGGGAAGCTCCTGACCAACTCGAACACTCGAGATTTTACCTATTATATATATTTTTTGCAGGAGACATTATATATATTTTTTTAGGGTTTTTACCCTAAGGACTAAGCTTTATTCTCTAATTTTCATTGCCTCTTTTGTGAAAGACTCCTTTTAAGAAGAGAAATATCGATTTTTAAGGGTTTTAATCAAGAGAGAATCAGAAATCATTGTGTTTACAGCTGTTTTCCTTCTTAATCTATTTTCTCCATCTTCATTTCCATCCATTTAATCATGAAAATCTTCTCAACTTGCAAAGGTTTAACAGAGATTAGTATGATTAGTGAGTAGTCTCCTTAATGAGGTTCTAGATGTGTAGGATAGGGTGCTAAAGTGCTAGATTAGGAGTGCTTAGGGCTAGATTCATGCTTTCATCTATCAAAACAACTGTTCTCTAAGGTAGATCCTTGCACATCACTTGTGATCTAGAATCTGGGAATTTCATGCACCAAAAGTGTTTGATGAAATTCCTGAAAGAGCTGTATTAGAGGTTTATGCACCAAAAGCTAGATTTGTTTTCAGGTGTATGAACACCAGATCAAGGTCAAGAAGTTGTGGTCCACCATTTCCTTTGAACGACAACATCAATCTCTTAGTGCCAAGAAGAAGAGATAGACGTCCAAGGGAAACAGATAGAGCAGCTGATGTGGAACAACAGAGAGAGCACCACAAGGTTGACATTGAGCACCAGGCTCAAGAGGAGCAACAGGCTCAGCATGGTAAGGGAGCTCAAAGGAATCAAGCTCAAGCTGACAGAAATGAGCAACAAGCCCTTGTCAATATAAACATGGCACAAAGGAATGAGAGGCAGGCTCAGCAGAATCAGCAACAGGCTCATAGGAATGAGCAACAAGCTCAATTCATTCCTCAGCATCAAGCTCAAAAGAGACAAGATCCTCCACCTGTGTTTGTTGGGGAAAATTATAGGGCCAATGCTCATCAGTATGGAGCAGGGAATCAAGCACCGCCGGTGCAGAACAACAATTTTGAAGTGAAAGCATCTTTACTGAACATGGTCCAAAACTCAATGTTCCATGGATTGCCAATGGAAGATCCTTTGGAACACTTGGACAAGTTTGATAAAGTTTGTGACTTGACAAAGATAAATGGAGTATCTGAGGACAGCTTCAAGCACACCAATGGGAGAAGAATCTTCCAAGAGGCTCCATTCAAACTTAGGAGCAATGCAAGCAGGCATTTCTGTCTAAGTTCTTCTCAACTTCCAGAACAGCAAAATTGAGAAACCAGATCTCCAGCTTTATTCAACAAAGCAATGAGAGTTTTGGTGAAGCATGGGAGAAATTTAGGAGCTACACAAACCAGTGCCCACACCATGGGTTTAGTGAGGCTTCTCTTATCAGCACTCTTTATAGAGGGGCTCTTCCCAAGATCAGAAATCAGCTGGATACTGCATCAAATGGTAACTTTCTGGGGAAGGAGATTCATGCTGCTTTAGAGCTGGTAGAGACCTTAGCAATGAGCAATGACACTTATGGAGAAGACTTTGATAGAGCCAATAAGAGTGAGAGTTCAAGCAGGGATCAAAGGTATGAGAAGGACTTTAAAACACTTGAAAGCAAGCTGGACAAGGTGTAATTGGCCACTCAAAAGCCAATGCACTTTATAGGAGATTTTGAGGAACCTTCTCAATGCTTTGAGAACACCAGTGAAGAGGGTCTTACTCAGGAAGAGCTAAACTATATTGGGAATCAGAGGTTCCAAAGATATCAATATGCCAATGCTAATCAGAACCTCTCTTACAGGAATCCCAATGTAACCAACCCACAAGACCAAGTCTACCCTACCTCTCAAGCTCCAAAGAATTTTGTTCCCAAGAACAAATTTCAAGGGTCCTTTCAACCTAAGAATCCGTTTGTTCAGAATCAGGGTTACAGTCCGCATCAACAGCAACCACTTCAGGGTTCTAGTTTCACCTCACAGCATCAGCAGCCAAAAACACCACCAGGGTTCAGTCCACCATAGTTCAGCAGCAAGCGCTGGTTCAGCGTCAGTTTCAGTCATCACCGGTTCACCAGCAGCAGCAGATGGGGCCAGAAATGGTTGGGATTCTACAACAGCTGCTTCGGGGTCAACAAATGTTTGCAAGTCAGTATGCATCTATGCAGCAAGACATCAAGGAGCTGAAACAGAATCAGGCATCCACTTCAAGAAGCCAAGGTGGCTTACCTGATAAGCCTGAACCAAACCCAAAGGAGTATGCTAAAGCCATTACATTGAGAAGTGGCAAAGAGCTACCAGGTATAGACTACAACAATGTGATCATTCAGGAAAATGATCAAATTGGTGAGGAGGCAGCGCCAAGGGATGATCAAGAAGCTGAAAGATCAAAGAAAAGGAAGGACAAAGGGGTGGAAAAGCCATTAGAACCAGAAAAGCCTTATGTTCCACCACCTCCCTATCAACCTAAGCTCCCATATCCAGGAAGATTCAAGAAGCAGCTTGTAGATAAAGCAAGGGTACTCTTTGAGAAGACTCTTAATGAAACACCCCTTACAATGTCTCTCATTGAAGCATTTCTGATGATGCCTAAGCTTGGAAAGTTTCTAAAAGATGCTATCTTGAACAAAACCAAAGAGCTACAGGGTATGGTGGTGCTTAGCCATGAGTGTACTGCCATCATTCAGAGAAGTTCAGTCCCTAGTAAGCTGTCTGATACAGGGAGCTTTACTCTCCCATGTGCCATAGGTCCACTGATATTTGCTGGCTGCCTTTGTGACTTGGGATCATCTGTCAGGTTAATGCCATTTTCTATAGCAAGAAAGCTTGGATACAGAGTGTTCCAACCTGCTAGAATCTCTCTTGTCCTAGCTGATAAATCAGTAGGGCTGCCTGTTGGGATGTTAGAGGACTTACCAGTCAAGATAGGTGGTTTTGAAGTGCCTACAGATTTTGTTGTTCTAGAGATGGATGAAGAACCTGTTGATCCACTGATTTTGGGCAGACCATTTTTGGCCACAGCAGGAGCAATCATTGATGTAAATGGTGGCATCATTGAGCTACAACTTGGTAAAGAAAAGCTGAAGTTTGATATCAAGGACATGATGAAAAAGGCCACCATAGAAGGACAATGCTTCTATGTATAGACCATGGAATATCTAGCTTATGAACTGATTGAGGAATTGAATACTGATGATCCTCTTCAAGTTGCTTTAACCATAGAACAAGGAGACCACGGGTTCTTGGCAGAGGAGAGTGAAGGGTACAAGCTGTTTTTGGACAATGCAAGGGAACTTGGCTCTGAGGCAAGGTTTTTGGAATTGGAAGAAAATAGCCTTGAGGTATTAGATATCAGAGGCTCAAATACAAGCCAAGTAGCGGTTTAAAGAGTCATGGCCGTGGGTTCTAAAGTGGAGGAGCGGGCTGGGCTGTGTGAGCAAATTGGCAACAAGGGAGCTGCAACCATGCAATACAGTTTCAGTGCTGATTGGGATGAGTCTAAGGCACCTCAGCTGGAACTCAAACCTCTTCCAAAGGGGCTCAGTATGCTTTCTTAGGTCTCAATGAGTCTTAGCCTGTCATTATCAATGATAAGCTGTTAGAGGACCAAGAGCATAAATTGTTAGAAGAGTTGATAAACATAGGAGAGTCATTGGCTACTCTTTGGATGACATAAACGGTATCTCACCCTCACTATGCACTCATAGGATTCACCTTGAAGAGGAATCTATGTCATCCATTGAGCACCAAAGGCGTCTCAATCCCAACTTAAAAGAAGTAGTGAAAAAAGAGATTCTCAAACTCCTAGAGGCCGGGATAATTTATCCAATCTTAGACTCTAGATGGGTTTCACCAGTACATGTGGTTCCGAAGAAGGGGGGAATGACAGTGATAAAGAATGAAGTGGATGAGTTAATAGCTACAAGAAGTATAACTGGACACAGGATGTGTATTGATTATAGAAAGCTTAATGCAGCCTCTAGGAAGGACCATTTTCCTTTGCCTTTTATTGACCAGATGCTAGAGAGGCTTGCAAACTATCCCTTCTTTTGTTTTCTAGATGGTTACTCTGGAATCTTTCTAATCGCAATAGATCCAAGAGACCAAGAGAAGACAACATTCACCTGTCCCTATGGGAAATTTTCTTATAGGCGCATGCCATTTGGGCTGTGCAATGCTCCTGCTACTTTCCAGCGTTGTATGATGTCTATTTTTCGGATCTGATTGAGGAGAAAGTAGAAGTCTTCATGGACGACTTATCAGTCTATGGACACTCTTTCTCCTCTTGTTTGGCTAACCTGTCTCAGGTCCTGGAGAGGTGTGAGGAGCACAGCTTGGTTCTCAACTAGGAGAAGTGCCACTTCTTGGTACAAGAGGGAATAGTGTTGGGGCACAAGGTCTCAGAAGCTGGAATAGAGGTGGATAGAGTAAAAGTGGAAGTGATGGTGAATCTGCAAGCTCCAAATTCAGTCAAGGGGATAAGAAGCTTCCTTGGGCATGCAGGGTTTTACAGGAGGTTCATTAAAGACTTCTCAAGGATAGCTAGGCCTTTGACAAGGCTGTTGTGCAAAGAGGTTGAATTTGTCTTTGATGCTGAGTGTGAGGAAGTTTTCAAGAAGATCAAGGAGGCATTGATCAGTACACCAATTGTCCAGGCTCTTGATTGGACATTGCCCTTTGAGGTGATGACAGATGCTTCAGACTATGTAGTGGGAGCTGTGCTTGGCTAGAGGAAGGACATAAAACTTCATGTAATCTACTATGCCGGTAGGACCCTTGATTCTACTCAGGAAAAGTATGCAACCACTGAAAAGGAAATGCTTGCCATAGTTTTTGCATTTGATAAATTAAGAAGCTACTTTGTGGGATCAAAAGTTATTGTGTACACTGATCTTGCAGCCCTCAGATATCTCATGACAAAGAAGGACACCAAGCCTAGACTCTTGAGGTGGTTTCTGCTCCAGCAAGAATTTGATATCGAAGTGTGATATACTCATATTTTGTCATTTTTAGGATTCCATTTTTGTCCAAATATTGAGTCTCATGCATACATTTAGCTAGTTTTATTCGAGTTTGTCTTTGGTTCTAGCTTTGTTTAGGGATTGCATTAGGTCCTTGAGAGTTTTGCACTTTTGGAGTGTTTACAGGTCATTTGGAGCTAACTAGGAGCAATTGGGACAAAAGCCATGGAGAGACCATCACCTTATGTGCATCAGACTCGGACAAGTGTTATGGAGCCGACGATCCCTCAACTTTATCACCTGACAAGGATGACTTGAACCAGGATTCAGCCTCCGGAGTCTTCATAAAGAATCAAGAGAGTCGAGTTTAGTTTCCATAACACTTGAGATTGTTCTATTTGGAGTTGTGAGCTGAAAGTTACGCCGATAAGAAGTAGTACATGTCTCGGAGCGGATGAAGGACCAAAGCAACGCGCATCAAAGAACCAGTGGAACGGAGCCCTTTCCGACGTCATCTGAATTCACCAAAGTTGGAGATGAAGGAGCCATCTGGCTCATGGAGTTGACCGATCAAGGTTTGGACCAGCGAGCAGGGAGTTGTGAAGGATTTTGTGCAAGCGGTTTGCATTCATATCGAGAAGAAATACCGACCAGAATTTGGTCGACATGACCTTGATCCATTGACGGTTTTTCTTGGATTTTGGGAGCTCAAACGCCGAAGATATGTCGAGATGCTGCACCAACACAATTCTGGTCGGTATTGGCCCCCTAAAGACCTTCATTACACTGCACCGAGGAGTTACACCGAGTGAAACCTGCTTGGTGTTGAATTTCAGAGATTTTTTAACACCACACCGAGCTCCTGCACCGACTGAAATCAGGTCGATACTACTTTAGTTCAGCACGTGTTTTATGGCCTTTTTGGGCCAGTACCTAGTTTGTTCTGGGTTGGCCCATCAAGAAAACCTTACCTATATATATATGCTTTAGGAAATATCTGTTAAAAAGCTTTATTCTCTCTTTTCTCTTGGCCTCTTTTGTGAAAACCCAGATTTTGTTAAGAGATATCTCAAGGATTTAATCAATGTAAAGTTGTTTCTTATCATCTTCTCTTCTTATCTTTGCTTCTAATCATGTTTACACCTCTTGCAAAAGATTCTAGGTGTGTTAAGCATGATTAGTGAGTAGTCTTCTTTTAAGCTTCTAGGTGTGTAGATTAGGGTGCTTAGATGTTTGATTTATGGTATTTAGGTTCTAGATTCTCATTTCCTTTCCTTAGTTAGCTGCTCTTAATGCTAGATCTTTGATTATCACTCTGGTCTAGAACTTAGGCATTTCTCCACACATAAGGTGTTTGATGAAATGCCTGATTGAGCTAACTTAAGGGTTTGTGTTTTAAATGCCATGGGAATGTTTGTTTGAAGCATATATGACATATTAGAACTGTTTATTAATGCATATTGATCATCATTACCCCTAATGAGAGTTAGGTTGGAATGCTGATCAGTATAGTGATCATTGTCTTGGGAAAGAAATGGTCTTGCTTTGAGTTCTAAGTTTATTGGAATATGAGATCATGTGATGCTTGCTTTATCTTTCTGTATAAGATTCAGTCTTTCTTAGCTCTTATGTTGATGCACAAAGAGGCTGTTTGGTCATATTAGACTTGGAACCTTATGCTTGTTAATTGCTTATTCATTAATGGGAATTAGTCTTGATTAAGTAATTTGCAAAGTGATTTCTGTCATGGGAATGAATTAATCTGAATTGGAAGACTAGACTAAAGAATTGCAAGTGTTGAATTGTTTGCTTAGCATCATGAATTAAGCATTGAAAGCACCCTGATCAATGATCACATCTAGAGGTTTAGCTTTATCTTTGTTTTGAATTTGAGTTTTTTTTAGTTTCTCTTGTCTGCTTGTTCTTAATTACTGCTTGTTCTTGTTTATTTTATGTTTTTAAATCACTTAATCACCAACCTGTTTCTTTAGGCTTGGATTAAGAATTGACCTCATAGTCTTGGTTTCTATATAATCTCCATTTGGATTGACCCTCAAGTGCTATAACACAAGAGGTTAATTGACCTTAGTGGGCTAAAAACCTACTATCAATTTGGTGCCGTTGCCAATTGGAGAGTTCATTCTAGCATTAGGACTTTGGATCTTCTTGAGATCAAGTCATTTTCTTTTGCTTTACTGATTACCTTTCAAGTGCTGTCTTTGTTTTAAGGTGTATGAACACCAGAAGTAAAGAAAGAAGACAAAGAGAAAGAGTTGTGCACATTGAGAGGTTGGGTATGGATCAAGGGCAACAGGCTCATTGTGGTAATGGAAACCATCAGAATCAGCAAGAGCCACCACCTCCACGTCCAATACAAGTTGTGGGGCCTGGTGATGAGGCCAATGCTCAGGGTTAGAGACATGGGATTTAAGCTCCAAACCTGAAAACGATTTTGAGATCAAATCTGGCTTGATCAACATGCTGCAATCAAACAAGTTCCATGGCTGGGCATTAGAAGACCCATTAGATCACATTGACAACTTTGATAGAGTTTGTGATCTAACTAAGATAAATGGAGTGAGTGAGGACAGTTTCATGTTGAGGCTATTCCCTTTTTCTCTAGGAGACAAAGCTCATCAGTGGGAAAAGTCTCTACCTCAAGGATCAGTCACAACATGGGAGCAATGCAAAAGAACATTTCTAACCAAGTTCTTCTCTTCATCAAGAACAGCAAGGTTAAGAAATGAAATCTCAAGTTTTATTCAGAAGAACCATGAATCCTTTTGTGAGGCTTGGGAAAGATTTAGAGGGTATACCATGCAATGCTCTCACCATGGATTCTCCGATGCTCAGCTGCTAAGTACCTTCTACAGAGGTGCTTTACCAAATGTCAGACTACTGTTGGACACAGCTTCAAATGGTAATTTCATGACCAAGGAAGTCAATGATACGATGACCCTTGTGGAGAATGTAGCTCAGAGTGATGAGCTTTATGGATCAGACTTTGACAGGAATTCAAGAGGTGCTGTGAGTGCTGAAGAGGAAAGGACAAGGAAAAACATATGGTCTCTCAATGAGAAGCTAGATAAACTTCTCCTAGCTTCTCATAAGTCAGCCAACTTGGTCAGGGATGTGAATCATGTGTTTCAAGACACATTTCAAGGGGAAGACATCACAGCTGAGGTAAACTTTGTAGGTGGACAACAAGGTTACCAAAAAGGCTGTACCTACTACAAGAATCACCCCACCCAGAACTTTCACTCTCACATCAATAACCAACATGGTTTTGTCCCTCCCCAACAGCAAAGCCTCCAACAGGACTCAGGGAATAAGGATCAAGAAGTACATAACCTGCTCCAGCAAATTCTCCAAGGTCAAGCAAGTGGTGCCATGGACTTCAACAAGAAAATGACAAAGATTAACAACAAGGTGGATTGCACTTATTCTGGTCTTCTAACTCAACTTTCAACCTTGGCTTCCAAAGTCAAGACTCTAGAGAACAACAAGGGCCACTGCAGTTCTCAAGCTCAAAGATCTTTACCAGGGACATCAGTTGCACATCAAACAAAATACTACAACGCAATCCTCTCAAATTATGAGAATCATGCTGCTGTCCAAGAAATTGAGGATCTTCTCCATGGCAATGTCTCAAGTGAAAAATGCCTGACAAAAGATGATGAGGACGCCATCATAGATGAGTTTGAGTTCCTTTTCTGTGATCTCAATGAAGACATTGAACAAGAAGGTGGGGAGGCAGCTGGTTTTGATATGAAAGAGAATGATTCTGAGATGGCGGAAGGAAAATATCAGAGAATGGTTCAAGGAAAGACATTTGATGGAGTCTCTAGCATTGGTTCAACAAGGGTGAAACCCAAATCTATTCCCAAGCTAGGTAATCCAGGAAAGTTCTCCATCTCATGCTCTCTTGGAAGTTTGAAAGTGGACAATGCTTTGTGTGATTCTGGATCAAGCATCAGTGTAATGTCTTTAGGCATGGTGGAGAGACTAAGGATCAAGAGTCTTAAGCATCACCCCATGTCAATCACCTTTGGAGATTCATCCTCAAAGAAGCCATATGGAATCCTTGAAGACTACCCATTAAAGATTGGTGAATGCACAGTTCCCACTGATTTTGTAGTCATGAAGATGAAAAAGACCAAAGAGCTACCTCTTCTGCTTGGAACTCCATTTCTGAACACCACAGGAGCAAGGATGGACTTCGATACTCAAAGAATGGTGCTTACTAAGGTAGATGATGAAGTATCTTATCCCATTAAACCTCATCTTGCTGGGTTTTGTGGAGTTATATCTGATGATTCTGATGAGTTGAAACGCTATGGGATGATGTATGAGGGGAGTATGGGAACTATAGAAGAAGCTCAACCCCTTGCATCTGTTGAGAAGAAGAAAGAGTCCCTCATAAGACCTGATCTTGAGTTTGAAGGGGATCTCCTACACCAAGTGAGAAGGAGATCAGGAGCAACAAAAGCAATGGTTCAAGGTCTCAAGACAAGAACCCAACAAGCACCAAATCATTCACTCTTGGGTCTTCTTCTTAAGTCTTAACTCTCACTCCTTGGAAGTTTGATGGTGGATGATATACTCATATTTTGTCTTGTTTAGGATTGCATTTTTGTCGAAGTATTGAGTCTCATGTATACATATAGGTAGTTTTACATATATTTGTCTTTGCTTTTGTCTTTAGTTAGAAATTGCATTAGGTCCTAGAGAGTTTTGCACTTTTGGAGTGTTTACAGGTCATTTGGGGCTAATTGGGAGCATTTGGGACAAAAGCCATGGAGAGACCATCACCTTATGTGCATCAGACTCGGACAAGTGTTATGGAGCCGACAATCCCTCAACTTTATCACCTGAGAAAGAGGACTTGCACCAGGATTCAGCCTCTGTAGTCTTCATACCGAATCAAGAACGTCGAGTCTAGTTTCCAGAACACTTAAGATCGTCCTATTTGGAGTGGTGAGCTGAACGTTACGGCGATACGAAGCAGTACATGTCTCGGAGCGGATAAAGGACCAAACGCATCAAACAACTGGTGGAACGGAGCCCTTGCCAACGTCATCTGAACCCGAACCCTTCACCAAATTTGGAGCCGAAGCAGCCATCTGGCTTATGGTGTTGACCGATCAAGGTTTGGACCAGTGAGCAAGGAGATATGAAATATTTGGTGCAAGCGGTCTACATT
The DNA here is from genome assembly GCF_000478725.1 of Eutrema salsugineum. Taxonomy (NCBI): domain Eukaryota; kingdom Viridiplantae; phylum Streptophyta; class Magnoliopsida; order Brassicales; family Brassicaceae; genus Eutrema; species Eutrema salsugineum. Next base: position 4,470,843 of record NW_006256895.1, on the reverse strand, counting down.
CATATCGAGAAGGAGTACCGACCAAAATCAGGTCGGTATTACCGTGGAACCTTGACGATTTTGGCTGGCTTTTGGAAGCCAAAATGCCGAAGAAATATCGACGTCCTGCACCGACTGAATCCTGCTCGGTATTGATCCCCTGAAGCTATCCTTAACGCCGCACCGAGGTGAGTTCAGCTGGTGTAGCGCCTCGGTGTAACCACTCTCAAATTGCCGAAGAAATATCGACCTCCTGCACCGACTGAAATCTGGTCGATACATTCTCAAACCAGGACGTTTTTATGGGCCTTTTTGGGACCAATACCTAGTTTTTTCTAGGTTGGCCCATCAAGAAACCTTACCTATATATATGTTTTAGTCATTATCTAGCAGACTAAGTTTTTATTCTCTTTGTTTCTTTGCCTCTTTAGTGTAAAAACGAGTTTTATCAAGAGATATCTAGCAGATTTAATCATCTTAAAGCTGTTTCTTATCATTCTTCATCTCATCTTTACTTCTAATCATGATTAATATCACCTCTTGCAAAGGAAATGGTGTGTTCATCATGATTAGTGAGTAGTCTTCTTTTAAGCTACTAGGTGTGTAGATTAGGGTGCTTAGATGTTTGATTTGTGATGTTTAGGTTCTAGATTTTCATTTCATTTCCTTAGTTAGCTGCTCCTAATGCCAGATTTCCTTGGGAAAGTGAAATCTGGGTTCATAGGCTTCATACACCAAAAGTGTTTGATGAAATGCCTGAAAGAACTAACTTAAGGGTTTATGTTTTAAATGCCATGGGAATGTTTGTTTGAAGCATATATGACATATTAGAACTGTTTCTTAATACTCATTGATTCATATTTCAGAAATGAGAATTTGGTTTGAAAATAGATTAGTGTAGAGGTCAATACCTTCATGAGAGGATTAATCTAGATTAGAGTTCTAAGTTAAAATGTTTTGAGAACATGTGATTGCTTGTTATTTCTTTCTGTAAAAGATTCAGTCTTTCTTTGTTATAGATTTTTTGGTCACTTATTAGGCTTGGAACATTATGCTTGCTGATTGCTTGGTTATCTATAATGGTTGTTAGACTTGATTAAGTGATTTGCAAAGGGATATCTGTCATGATAGTGGATTAATCTGATTAAGAAGCCTAGACTAAAGAGTAGCAAGGGTTGCGTTATGTTCTTAGCATCATGAATCAGTATCTAAAGCACCCAAATCAATGATCACATCTAGAGGTTTATCTTTCATCATTTGCTTTATCATCATCTTGTTTGGTTTCTTGCTTTGTTTCGTAATTAATCATCTTGCTTGCTTGTTTCTTGTTTTATGCTTTCTTGTTTCTTGTCACCACCAAAAACCTTTCTTGTCTCACTTGACTTAAGAACTTGTCACATAAACTAATGCCTAACTACCACACATTTGGATTGATACCCTTTGTACAGCAAGTGACATAAGGGATTGATAACCCATCTAAGACTTAAAAATCTTACTTAACAGTGGAGCTGTTGAATACAAGGTTAAAGGCAATAGAAGGTCAAGACCATTTGGCAAAGTCAGAGCTATCCTCACACCAGAGTTCAAATACAAAGGATCTGATGGTGTCCAAGAGCTGATGAACAAGGACCTCATGCTTGAATTCATGGACAAGACAAGGAGAATCAAAGCTCCTCCTCTCCCTCACTAAAAAGAGTGTAAGAAGTCAAACTTAGTGACTTAAAACAAAGTGCACTTGGGAGACAATCCCATGTTTATCTTTGTAAATATGCTTTAGATGCTTTCTTTTGCCGCTTTAGGATGTTTTGATGTCTTGCTTAAGTGTGGACAGGTTTCTGAGGTTTTTAGGAGCTGCCATAAGAAGAATGGACCAAAGAAAAGCTGAGAAATCGTGTGAGGAATGCATTCACACCGAGGTGATTTCAGTCGGTGCATTCACTCGGTGTAACAAGGTTCAAAAGCCGAAGAAATATCGACCTGATACACCAAGCAAATGGAGGTCGGCGTGGAACAAAAGATGGCCAAGGATGCCTCACACCGAGGTGATTTCACTCGGTGCAAGATTTCGGTGTGGAACAAAAGATGGCCAAGGATGCCTCACACCAAGGTCATTTCACTCGGTGCAAAAGGTCGGTGTAGTCAATTCTCCAGCCCCATCTCTCAGTCCTTGAGAAGGTAACACTCCATCCTTGTAAATATGCATCTAGTTTAGTTTATTTTCTATTTGCATTTTGTGAATTTGCTTTGCACTAGTCCTTCATGCTTTTATAACACAAGGGAATGTGTTATCTAAGTGTGGGGGAGGGGTTTTGTTTTTACTAATCATGTTTATTCTGCTCTTATTTTCCTTTTCACTTTGAGTCTCATTTTCATTCATATAAGTGCATATAAAAACCAAAAAAATTGAAAAAATCTGAAATTTTTTTCACAAAAAATGCCCATGTAGTTGCATTCACATTTTAGGTTGACTCTAGTTTGCATTTTCATATAGGTTGCATCATATGCAAATGGGAGTAATGATAGATTTTTTTTTTTCTTGAAGAGAGCATCATTTTAAGAGTTTGGTTCATTGCCCAAGTTATTAGTCCTTTAATGCATTGGGAAACTGGTATGAAATCAAGTGTGAACCATGCTTTGATTTGGTGTCTCAATACTTCTGTGCTAGCTGAATCAAGTTGTGAATAACCTCAACCTAGCTTAACTGAAAACCTTTGAACTTGACAGCTAATTATCATGTTTGTGCATATCATTGTGAATTCATGGGTACCACATACATATCATTGTGTTAAGTCTACTCACCACACTTTTGTGTGTTAAAGAAGAGAAACTCACTAAGAGATGAAATGAAAAGAGTGATGTGAGCTGATTGAGTGTCAAAGGCAAAACGCCATTTGGGGTGAGTAGACTAGGAAAGAGTCTTTGAATGGTTTAAAGTTGAGTGTTAAAAGCATTTTGGGTGAGGGGTAGATGTAGTTCTATCTTTGTATGCATCCATTGCTTTTCACCCTTCGAATTTTACTGATGTGTGCTTTTTCATTGAGAGATCCCCTTGCATGGAGTACCAGTCATTTTAATCTCAAAACCCAGTCCCAACCCAAATGAATTCACTTGATTTGGATGAACATGATCCACTTGAAACTTTAAATGAATGTCAAAGGGTTGAGGTTAGTGATGTGGTGTGTCGTGAGGGTGTTAGGTTTTACCCTAAATGAAATCAATAGCCGCAAGTGCACAGCTGATCGATTGTAGTACTTAGGGATCGAATCCAGAGGGAAGGAGGATATTTCCTGCAAAAGTCTTCGAAAGAAATATAAAGTAAGGAAGTCTAGAACCAGGCGAGTTTTGTGAGGTTTTTGGTGGTGTGTTTAAAACGTAAAAACGAATTTTAAAGAGAAACTACGGGAATTAAAAGGACCTAATAACTAAACTTAATTGCTAAGCGAGAATCGATTGAAAGAGTAAAGAAACTAGATTAAAGCTTGAATGAAAATCGGTGTAAATCTATAAGAAAAGAGGCGCTGGGGTTCAGGGAAGTTTTCTCAGGGGTACGAACGATTCAAAACATTGCTAGAAAGTAAATTTGATAAGATCTTAGAATAAAGTTTTCGAACTGGAGTCACGGACGTATGAATACGCCACTGTCGTGATCATAGACAACTATCTTTCTCAACCCTGACGAGTAAGTTTCCACTCTGGCCCTGGAAAAGAAGACGTGCATTATGTTTAAGACTCGTCAGCATTCAAAAATCGCCCATAGGTAGGTTTCCACTCTTATGTTTGTTTTGCTCTCCCAAACTAGATCTGACACCGGATGAACACTTTCGTGTCACCAAGCATCTTGATCAGATTGTACTTCATGACGCTACTCTCATGCAGTAAAAACGAATTCAGAAGAAAAAGTCTAAGATTCGGCTCAATAGCCAATGGAATCCTCATCGAGCATATATATCCCCATCGAAAATCCCTTAATCCCAACAATAAAACTACTCAGACATGATGAACGAAATCAAAAACATAGTATTAAAAAGTAGAATAGAAACCGAAATTGAAAAAGAAAAAACAAGGTTTCAAGAGACAAATCCCTCTCTCCCTAAAACCTAAAACTTAAAAAGTATTCTAAAACAATAAGAGCATATGAGGTAATACGAATTAGGGTTCCTAAAACGTGTATTTATAGTGCTCAAGACATCTCTAGGGTCTATGGTTCCGGAATCAAGGCTGGGAAAATGATATGGGCTTCAGAAATGGGCCTTCGGAGTCGGAGTTAGCTGGCCGCGGTCGGGATTGTTGTAACCGCTGGGAATGGGTGGCTGGTCGCGGTCGCGGTGGTTGTGACCGCGGGGAATGGCCTGTTGGCCGCGGGTGGAAACGCTTGCCGGCTGGTTTACGGGACATCTTGCTCTTCGCGTATCTTTTTATTGAACCGTTGGATTGCCAAGCTGTTAAGTGTGCTAGAAAGATGGTACTTCCATCTTCAAGATCTCCAAATTTGAGCTGGATCAGACAGTGTGAAGGCCTTCAATCGGGGGTGAACTTCTGACGGTTTGACTCTGAGCTGAAATCTGGTTTTCTATCCATTTTGTTAAACTTTTCTCAAAGTTACCTGAAAAGAGTCTTGGAACTACAAATACTAGAAAAACGTGATAAAAGTACTTAAAAGCAATTACAAACATAGAAAAAGTATTTCAAAACGATCCATAAAAGTGGTCAAAATACGGTGTTATCAACTCCTCCAGACTAAAACTTTTGTTTGTCCTCATACAAAGCAAAAGCCTAAACTGGTTAAGTGAAAACAAAATAGGGAATACACAAATCTCAGAGACATGAAATCCTAAACTAGGACCAAAGATAGTGCATCAATCCACAACTTAGTCTAGAAAATTCTCACCAATACACAAAAGATACTAGTCCACTTCTTCCGTCATGCAAAACTTAAACAATCTAAATCCTGATTCCAGTCAACTAGCTCTCTACATTCATTAAGTTCAATAGTGAGTTCTCATTAAAAACATCATCCAGGGTAGACGGCGTTTGGCATTAAAATGGCTGTTTAAGTGGTGGAGTTAAAGTGTTTTGGGTTACCTGATGAATCTGGAGGATGCAAGATAATATGCAAAACCGCAAGAGAGATAAGGACCTGTTGATGACCGCAATTTTCAGTCACTTCTTCTTGCCAAATGTTGTTGCGTAATCCTTCCTCCTTTCTTGTGAACAGCTATTCCCCCAGACTTAGATTCTTTTCGGGAATCAGAAAATGATCTCCAAAACTCCATAAAATCGAACTCAAGTTGCCTTGGGACTTAAAATTCGACCTCTCTATACTCTCTAAGGCTTTTATTTCTTTTCTTTTCTTATTTTCAGATTTTTTTTTTATTTTTTTATTTTTTTATTTTTTTTTAACGAAAGGAAATGCCTTTTAAAGAGAGAGAGACTAGAAGACGAGATTGTACCAAAATTTGAGATTTTTCTAAGGCAAACTGAGCTTCCTCTTGTGTTGAATCCTTCCGGGAAATTTTCTGGCAAATCGCAGGTGACTGAAAACTGCATTGTTCCTCTTTCTCTCCAACGTTTTTGCACTTATCTGCATATAAGACTATAGAAAACAAGAGTGCATGTGGTTTGAAAGAGGACTTGGTTAAGGTAGGGAACTAGCTAAAGATGAACTAGCCATTCAGGATCAACAGAGAGTGGTAAAAGGGTAAAGGAGTCCTGAATGTATGATTCATTTCCATAGTCTAATGCTTCAATGCGAAAATTAAGTCCAAATTAAGTCCAAATAAAACAGAGCTAGTTATTCCTTCATCTAAATCAAAATCATTCAAATTCCTCTGGGGTACTTCGTTTCAAATGTGCTTAGCTACCGCCTAGTCTAATCCTAAATCATGAATGAGCATGTCACTAGGAACAGTCTAAAAGCACACAGTCAACTATCATTGATTCATGTTCACCATTCCCTTTAAAACGTATTTTGTTTTGAAAACCAATTTTGAAACACTCTAAGGAAAATGCAAAAAGTGTAGATAATGCAAGACTCATGAAAGAAAAGTGGTTAGAAAGGGATGAAATCCTCCCCAGACTTAAATCACACTGTCCTCAGTGTGAAACAAGTCGAGATTGGATGAGAAAAATGCATAGATAATCGAATTGGTAAGGCCAAAGAGAACTTACCTGGATCCGGGATGCTGGTGGAGATGAACCGGATTCTTTCGAAGAGGTTTGGGAAGGTTATAGGTGGTGATGAATGAGGTGGAGTGGGGATTGGTGAGGTGAAATGAAGTGAAGTGGGTGGTTTGGGGTCCGGTTTGATCTCAACGACCATTTGACGCGGTCAGGAACCACGAGAATGCGGCAAACCGGTGCTCGGCCGCGGTCAGAAAGATGCGGCCACGGTCGATCATGCATTTCCCGCGGTCAGAGCATCTGCGACCGCGGGGGCTTATATCGCGGCCTGTTCCTGCTTCTCCTTGGTTCCTGCTGGGCCGAGCAGTCAGGGACCATCCTTCTTTTTGGTTTTTTCGGGTTTTTTTGATTTTTTTGGCTTGTTTGTTTTAAAAGAAACACTTGAAACTAAGAAAAAGAAAAGGATCAATAGAAAAAGAAAGACAAATCCTAAAGAAAAAAAAACCTAAATGGGTTGCCTCCCATTAAGCGCTTCTGTTTTAAGTCATTTAGCTCGACTTTTGGTGTTGGACGTGGCTTAGTCCAATGAAGAAGACCTTGTCCTGAGACAAGTCTTTTTCGACATCTCTTTGCTTTGCCTAGCAGGTTCTTCGTCACTCCAAAGCTCTTCTTCAAATTCTTCTGTTGCAGAACGCTTTCCTGCTTTGTTGTTGTATGGGACAGCTTCTGTGAAGACATCTTTGTCGATATAAGCAAATGAAATCCTCCGGTTTGGCCAGTCCATTATAGCTCCGGAAGTTGCTAGAAAAGACCATCCGAGAATCACTGAATATGTTGCGTCTCTCGTTTCGACAATGTAGAAGTCGACAGGCACGATGCAATCTCCTATTCTCAAATGAATTTCATGAGCTATTCCTTGAGGTGTTGCATTGGAATCATCAGCTAGACTAATTTTTGCTCTAGTCCTGCGCAGGTGTTTAATACCAAGTCTCAAAACAATTGCCTTGGACATCATGTTAAGACAAGCTCCAGAATCACTAAGCACGTTTTTAAACATTTCTCCTCTAATAAAACAAGAGATAAGGAACTGACCTGTAGTCTTGACCTTATGGAGAATTCGAACTTGCCTTTCTCTGTAGGTGTTGGCTGGTGTTTCAAACGCAGAATAGGATTCACAAAAGAAAGCTGCAGTGTCGTATTCAATGATTGAATCGATGTATGGCATCTTTATCTTGCTGCATATCGGGTCTTCTTGAATTGAAGAGTCAGCTGAATCTTCAACACATTCCCTTGTCATCATACAAGGTAATGATTCCTGCCAATCTGTTTCTTCATCTGAAACTTGGTTTTCTTCTTCCTGAGTTGCTTTTTTAGGTGCTGGAGGTTGAAGTTGGGACAGAAGATGTATTATTTTTCTCTCAAATCCTGGAGGTGAATCTGAACGACCAACTCCCGCAGTCAGAGGCATCGCGACCGCGGGAAAAGGAGCCTTGGCCGCGTTTGGAATGCTCGGACCCGCGTCTCCGGATATAATCTGCTCATAGTCCGTCTGTTCCTTCTTGTACTTGACACGAACCTCTCCAGCTTCTTTATTTGGTAGACCAGCATCATATGAACTCATACCAGGTCGTTATTGTGCATCTTCATCAAGATCTTTGGGAGATTTCTTAGAAAATCTCTCAATTTCCTCAATTTTTGGCATCTGTTCCATTCTTGCATCAATCTCCCGTGCTTTGAGCTCGAGTTTGTTCAGCGTGTGCTCAATCTCCTGCAACTCTTCGTCTGTCTTCTCTCTATACCAGGAGGCGGATTCTCTGACTTCTTTAATCTCCTGCTTCGATTCGACAATATCACTTGAGTTCTGTATAATGTCATACTCTTGTCTTGTCTGCTCTGTTGCGACTTGGTGGATCATCCCAGCTAGTGTTTGTGCGTCCTTGTGGGTTTGTTCTTCCAGAACTCGAACATGATTGGCCAGGTCATCAAATTTTCTGTTGAACTCTTCAGAGATTGAATCAATTCTGCTGATCAAGGAACTGGTTTATCATTCCTTCGAGGCGTCCCAAACGTCTGCTGATCCTCAAGTTGTCCTCTTGCTGACTAGGGTTCTGCAGTGGAGGATTATAGGCGTGTGGCTCGAAGTAGGTCGGATGAGGACCATAAGGATCTTCCCGGCGTCGAACAGGCTCTCTGCGCCAGTGGTATGGATGATTTGGCTGGCTGTATCGATCCATGTAGCTAAGATCTCGGGCTTGGTGTTCTTCTCTGCGTTTGGTGGCTTGAGGAGTGTTGTAGAAACCTTCCTCATAGTGTGGATTTCGATTTATAGGATCCATATCTTCTGAAATGGAACCAAAATAACCGAAAAATGGAAATATGCAGACAAGGGGTCTAGAGTCGATTTACCAACCTTTCTTAGGGTTTTGCGGAAAAGAAAACGCGTGCCTTCCCCGGCAACGGCGCAAAAAACTTGATGTGGTGTGTAGTGAGGGTGTCAAGTTTTACCCTAAATGAAATCAATAGCCACAAGTGCACAGCTGATCGATTGTAGTACTTAGGGATCGAATCCACAGGGAAGGAGGATCTTTCCTGCAAAAGCCTTCGAAAGAAAGATAAAGTAAGGAAGTCTAGAACCAGGCGAGTTTTGCGAGGGTTTTGGTGGTGTGTTTAAAACGTAAAAACGAATTTTAAAGAGAAACTACGGGAATTAAAATGACCTAATAACTAAACTTAATGAAAAAGGGTAAAAACGAGAAAACGGCTAGACCTAATTGCTAAGTGAAAATCGATTGAAAGAGTAAAGAAACTAGATTAAAGCTTGAATGAAAATCGGTGTATATCTATAAGAAAAGAGGCGCTGGGGTTCAGGGAAGTTTTCTCAGGGGTACGAACGATTCAAAACATTGCTAGAGAGTAAATTTGATAAGATCTTAGCTTGAACTTTTCAAACTGGAGTCACGGACGTATGAATACACCACTGTCGTGATTATAGACAACTATCTCTCTCAACCCTGACCAGTAGGTTTCCACTCTGGCCCTCGAAAAGAAGAGGTGCATTATGTTTAAGACTCGTCAGCATTCAGAAATCGCCCATAGGTAGGTTTCCACTCCTATGTTTGTTTTGCTCTCCCAAACTAGATCTGACACCGGATGAACACTTTCGTGTCACCAAGCATCTTGATCAGATTGTAGTTCATGACGCTACTCTCATGCAGTAAAAACAAATTCAGAAGAAAAAGTTCTAAGATTCGGCTCAATAGCCAATGGAATCCTCACCGAACATATATATCCCCATCGAAAATCCCTTAATCCCAACAATAAAACTACTCAGACATGATGAACGAAATCAAAAACATAGTATTAGAAAGTAGAATAGAAACCGAAATTGAAAAAAAAAACAAGGGTTTAAGAGACAAATCTCTCTCTCCCTAAAACTTAAAACTTAAAAAGTATTCTAAAACAATAAGATCATATGGGGTGATACAAATTAGGGTTCCTAAAACATGTATTTATAGTTCTCAAGACATCTCTAGGGTCTAGGGTTCCAGAATCAAGGCTGTGAAATGATATGGGCTTCAGAAATGGGCCTTCGGAGTCGGAGTTAGCTGGCCGCGGTCGGGATGGTTGTGACCGCGGGGAATGGGTGGCTGGCCGCGGTCGTGGTGGTTGTGACCGCGGGGAATTGCCTGTTGGTCGCGGGTGGAAACACTTGCCGGTGGGTTTACGGGACATCTTGCTCTTCATGTATCTTTTGATTTAACCGTTGGATTGCCAAGCTGTAAAGTGTTCTCGAAAGCTGGTACTTCCATCTTCAAGATCTCCAAATTTCAGCTGGATCAGACGGTGAGAAGGCCTTCAATCGGGGGTGAACTTCTGACGGTTTGACTATGAGCTTAAATCTTGTTTTCTATCCATTTTGTTAAGCTTTTCCCAAAGTTACCTGAAAAGAGTTTTGGAACTACAAATACTAGAAAAACGTGATAAAATTACGTACAAGCAATTAAAAACATAGAAAAAGTATTTCAAAAGATCCATAAAAGTGGTCAAAATACGGTGTTATCAGTTAGGAATGCTTGTGATGGTTGGTGCTTGAGTTTGGTTCATTTGGTGACAAGTATGGCTAATTTTATTGAGTAAAGCAGTTTGCATTGCAGTCTAGAATTAGTAACTTGGACAATGAGCTTTGAATTCTTTTAATGATCATCTCTCTTTAAAGAAATATGAACTCCCATGCATTCAACCTCTCTCTCTCATTTGTTCTTGTTTGCTTGAGGACAAGCAAAGGACAAGTGTGGGGGATTTGATATACTCATATTTTGTCATTTTTAGGATTGCATTTTTGTCCAAGTATTGAGGCTCATGCATACATTTAGCTAGTTTTATTAGAGTTTGTCTTTGGTTCTAGCTTTGTTTAGGGATAGCATTAGGTCCTTGAGAGTTTTGCACTTTTGAAGTGTTTAGAGGTCATTTGAAGCTAACTGGGAGCAATTGGGACAAAAGCCATTGAGAGACCATGATAACACCGGGTTTTGACCATTTTAATGGATCACTTTAATATCTTTCACAGGTGTTTTTACTCCATTTTCAAAGGTTTTCAAAGGATTTCTATGTTTCCGGAGTTTAAAAGACTTTTCAGGTAATTTGGGATAAAGAAGCACAAAATGGAACAAAAAGACTCTTTTGGATAAATGCAGACCGTCAGAACTCTCATGGAGAGACGAAGACCTTCTCACCGTCTGATCACTCTCAAAATTGGACAACTTATAGAAGAATCAACCAGCTTTCAAATGCACTTGGTTTGGAGACATTCCAACGGTTGGATCTCAAGATATTCCATTAGCCCCGGAGCCACTCGAAGACGGCCAGCAAAGCACGTGACCGTGGCCAACAACCTATTTCCCGCGGTCAGAAGCCTCCCGACCGCGGCAAACCACCCAATCCCCGCGGTCACATCACTCCTGACCGCGGCCATCAAGCTCCGACCTAAAGCCCATATATCTGAAGCCCAAAGTCATTCTCAGCCTCAATTCCGGAACCCTAGAGATTATGGAGTATTGGAGACTATAAATACATGTCATTTAGGTTGTTTTTAGAGAGAGCGATTGATACTTTACAGAAACCATTTTCCTTTAGCCGTTTTTATGAGATTTTTGTAAAAGATCGTTCAAGTCCGAGTTCTTCAATAGAGAAGCTTTCTTTATCTCTTTTCTTTACTGTTTTTCATTACTTTTATTAAAACCAATGATGATGTCGACCTCAGCCATGTCTGAGTAGATCCCGAGTTGGGCTTAGGGTTCCCGAAAGGGGCTCTCATAATCGATTAAGACATCTAGGTTTATAGATCTGGGATTTCGACCTGTTCTCTGTTTATTCTTGTTCTTATTGCATGTATGCTTGATTGATCACCTAGTATCTGATCTAGATAGTTAGTGTTGCGAAAGTTTTCATTAAGTATCAGCCCTAGAATGAAACAGGCGATTTTTCCGTAGGAGTGGAAACCTACCTGCGGCGAGATCATGAGTATTGACGAGTCTTGTGCAGCTCTTGTGTTCTCTCCCTTCCAGGACCAGAATGGAAACCTACTGGTTAGGGTTGCGAGAAACAGTTGGTTATGATCACGACAGTGACGTAGTAATACCGCCGTACTCTAGCTCTAGAACCCCATATATCGTTAACCGTCAATCCCAATCTATCTACCTTAGTGTTATAACCGATTATGATCCCTTAGAGTTCTCAAAAGCTCAGAGTTTTTACCCATAGTTTACAATTCCATCGATTTTTATTTGCTTACTTAAACCTGCATTTCAATTCCCTTTGTCAATATTTTACTTGCTTTATTAGCCTTTCATTCGATTTCTTTACTTGCTTTCTAGGATATATTTATTTGCTTTCTCTTGTTTTAGTTTAATTTGTGACAAACTACCAACCTTTAAAAACCAATCTAGTCTAGACATAAAGTTAAAAACCGTAGAAGAATACCAGGCACACAAATCTCTGTGGATTCGAGCCCTAAATACTACAACTGATTAGCTGTGCACTTGCGGCTTTCATTTGTTTTGTTAAGGGTAAAACTTGTTCCCTCACACAGTTGACACGACATCAAGTTTTTGGCGCCGTTGCCGGGGATTTGTTTCGCTGCCTTTTGCTATTTTTCTTGTTTTAACTTCTGTTCTAGACACCTGATCTCTAGTTCTTTCTTAAAGTTTTTCTGAACTATCTTTCCCTTCTTTTGTTTTTCTCTGAATTGCATGAATACCAGGCGTAGACCTGCAGGAGATATTCCAATTCTAGACGAGATAGACAGACACGAAAGAGAACTTCGAAGACTTAGACGAACGCAAGGAATGGCCAACGACGACCAGCCTGGAGATCCTATTGATATACTCATAAATTGCATCATTTAGTGTACATATTTTAGTCCAAATCATGTCTTATCTCATGCATTTTAGGTCTTTAGGCATTGTTTTAGGACTTAGAAGAATGCATTAGGTCCAAGAGAGTTTTGCATGGTTTGGAGTGTTAAACAGGTGCTTTTGGAGCCAATTTGGAGTGGAGGATGTGATTCAGATGAAGAAATGGAGTTGGAATGATCAAAAATGGTGAAAAGGAGCAATTTTGGGTTTCTCGGCAAAATGGTGTACTGAAGGTCGAAGGTTCTCAGCCAAAATCCTTCCCGCGGGCAGCTTTCTCGGCCAAAAACACGTACCGCGGCCAAGTCCCTCGGCCAAAAATCCCGGGTGTAGATACATTTCCGAAATCGCGTCACCAGAAGATCTTGCCGGCCGATTCAGCTGTCGGAGTCTTCATAGAAGTTGGAGATAATTGAGTCCAGAGTTCAGAACAGTTAGAATCAAAGCATTTAGACCACGGAGCTTAAAGATATGGTAATCGGAAGACGAACAAGTCTCGCATCCATTCCGGAGCAATCCGATACTCCTGAATGATCGCCTGTCCGGGGAACCTTCCGGTCCGATTCAGCTGTCGGGTGATTCACAAAAGTTGGAGAGGATTGGATCACGGTTCCATAGCAAGTGGAATAATGGAATTCGGACTCGTGAGCAGAAAGTTGAGCATGTCGGAAGAAACCCCTGTCTCGCTGCCGTCTTGGACCGATCCGATGAGCTCCGAAGAATGCGAAGGACGGCGCACTTCCAGGAAGATTCAGTTTCCGGGGTCTTCATAAGAATCAGAGATGTTTGAGTCCTCTTTCCATAACGTCCAAGATCATCCAATTCAGATCTATGAGCAAGAAGTTAACGTCTCCGGAATGGACACATGTCTAGACGCCTTTCTCTGATCGTGTAAATGCATTGCGAAGATGAGCCCTCCAGGAAGCCTTCCACTTCCCAAGCGCCGATATTTTCTTCACCAAAGATCGAGCTGAATGAGTTATCTTTCTCATGGAACTGGTTTCAGGTCATTTGGAGTTACGAGCTGAAAGTTACACTGAACAGAAGAGAAGCTGCTCAATTCGGGTTTTAAGAGATGCGACTGTAAGCTAAGTGTTGTGTCCTACCTCGGCGTGAATACCTCCGCATGTTATGCCGAGGAGGCATGTTTACGAAGCCTTGGGACTATACCTCGAGGTAGGACTTCGGTCTTTCAACACCGAGGCTCCCTTGATCGCCAAAATGATCCCCAAACGACTAAGTGTTGAAGCAGACCTTGGTGTGAACCCTTCAGCATGCTATGCCGAGCTCCTATGTTACACAAACCTCGGGTACCAGGCACCTCGGCATGTATGCCGAGGTCCTCATCTCTCCAACCCAGATCACAAACAAATCCTCTTCACGTTTCAAAGCTTTAACCGGATCAAATGCCAAGTCTCATGCATGTTCTTCAAGTGTTCATCAAAGTTTCAACCCAGCACATGACCCCCTGGTGTATGGCCCTCGGTGTGAGACTTCTTCAGATGGCGAGGGGTGGCTCCAGCAACCCAGAAAGTGCGGGTCAGTACCCAGTTTGTCCTGGGCTGACCCGGCCCACACCCTTTTATATAAATAGTTTTTAGAGACTAAAACCCTAGTTATGCTTTATCTTATCCTCTAATCTGCCTCTTTTTGTTTTCTCTCTGCTTCTTAGTGTAAAAACGAGTTTGATCAAGAGATATCTAGCAGATTTAATCATCTTAAAGCTGTTTCTTATCATCTAATCATCTCATCTCTGCTTCTAATCATGATTAACACCACCTCTTGCAAAAGAAATGGTGTGTTAATCATGATTAGTGAGTAGTTATCTTTTAAGCTTCTAGGTGTGTAGATTAGGGTGCTTAGATGATCGGTTTATGATGTTTAGGTTCTAGATTCTCATCTCCTTTCCTTAGTTAGCTGCTCTTAATGCTAGATCTTTGCACATCACTCTGATCTAAACCTTAATCATTTCTCCACCCACAAGGTGTTTGATGAAATGTCTGAATGAGCTAAGCTAAGGGTTTATGCCTTTTTCATCATGGGAATGATTTGTTAAATGCATGAATGACATATTAGAACTGTTTCTTAATGCTCACTGATTCATATTTCACAAATGATGATTTGGTTTGAAAGTGGATTAGTGTAGAGATTAATGCCTTCATGAGAGGATTAGTCTAGATTTGAGTTCTAAGTTAATTGGTTTTGAGATCATGTGATTGCTTGTTGCTGCTTTCTGTGTAAGATTCGGTCTCTTTGAAATAGAAACCGTTTGGTCATTATTAGACTTGATACTTTATGCTTGTCGATTGCTTGATCTTGCTTAAGGTGAATTAATCTTGATTAAGTGATTTACAAAGAGATTATTGTCATGGGAATGAATTAATCTGCTTTTGAAGTCTAGACTAAAGAGTAACTTGCATTGCATTATTGTTCTTAGCATCATGAATTGATATCTACAGCACCCTAATCAATGATCACATCTAGAGGTTTAGCTTTTACCATTTGCTTAATCACCATCATCTTGTTTGGCTTAATTGTTTAGTTCACTAATCATACTTGTTTGTTTCTTGTTTATATTTTCACTTGTTACTTGTCACCAAACCTGTCTTTGATTAGCTTGACTTAAGAACTTATCTTATAAACTAGTGCCTAACTACCACACATATGGATTGACACCCCTTATACTACTTTGACAAGGGGATTGATAACCCATCTAAGAGCCTCAAAACTCTTAGTTATCAATTGGCGCCGTTGCCATATTGTGTGGGGCTAGTTAGCATTAGTTTCTGATATAGTTTTTGAGATCAAGTTTAGTTTGTTTTACTGATTCTCTTTCAAGTTCTGTCTTTGTTTTCAGGTGTATGATCACAAGAGGACAACTTAAAAGATAAAGCGAAAGAGCTGCTCATTTGGAGAGATTGGGAATGGATCAGCACGTTGGGATTGAGCACCAGGCTCAAGAAGCTGCTCACGGTCAAGGAGTTGGTATTGGAGCTAATGGGAACAGAAATCACGTTCCACACGGTCAGGTCCATCAGGGACCAGCTCAGGGTAATCAGAACCAAGACCGGCCTCAGGTTAATCAACCGCAACCCTTCCCAAACCCACCCTGGCGTCAAGAGCCTCCACTGGTCTATGTAGGAGACAATGACCGAGCCAATACACACCAATACAGGGCCGGCATTCAAGCTCCTCCAGTTCAGAACACAAGTTTTGAAGTGAAAGCCTCTATGCTCAACATGGTGCAGAACTCTAAGTTCTATGGGCTGCCAAATGAGGATCCTTTAGAGCATTTGGATCACTTTGATAGAGTTTGTGATCTCACAAAGATCAGTGGTGTATCTGAAGACAGTTTCAAGCTCAGGTTGTTCCCATTCAGTTTAGGAGACAAGGCACACCAATGGGAGAAGAACCTACCTAGCGGTTCAATACAAACTTGGGAACAATGCAAGTTAGCATTCTTATCTAAGTTCTTCTCCACTGCTAGAACCGCCAGGCTAAGGACCAAGATTTCAAGCTTCACTCAGCATTCTGATGAGACCTTTGGAGAAGCTTGGGACAGGTTTAGGAGCTATACAACTCAGTGCCCACATCATGGCTTTTCAGAAGCCTCTCTCCTTAGCACTTTGTATAGAGGAGCCGTTCCCAAGATCAGAATTCAGCTAGATACAGCATCAAATGGGAATTTCTTGGCAAAAGAAATCACTGCAGCTATGGAACTTGTTGAGAACCTAGCCATGAGCCAAGACACTTATGGGGAAGACTATGACCGGTGCTATAGAGGAGAAGGTTCTAGTAAACAACAAGAGCTGGAAAAGACCCTAGAGGAGTTGAAAGTTAAGTTTGCAAAGCTGGTAAAGGTCACTCAGCAACCTATACACTATGTAGCTGAAGAGAAGAGTTGTTTTACTAATGTCAATGAACCTGGTCTTGCTCAAGAGGAGTTACACTTCATTGGGAACCATAATAAGTTTCAAGGGTACCCTCCTCAAGGCTTTGTTCAAAAGAATCAGTACCAAGGTCAACAATCTTATCAGCCACAAGCGGTTCAGGCACAAGGGAACAGCTTCACAAACCAAGTCAGTTTTCAGCAACAAAGGTCTCCACCTCTTGGATTCGGTCAGCCACAGTTTCAGCAGGGTTCTATGCCACAGCAAGGTCCTGATATTGGTATTGTTCTCCAACAGATCTTACAAGGACAACAAAAGCTAGATTCCAAGTGTATTGACCTGACTTCTAAGATGGAGACATTAAGCTCTGAACTTATGACTCTTAGAAAGAACAAAGGCATTTGCACTTCAGAAACTCAGATCCCTCTTGCTGGTACAGCTGTTCAAAACCCCAAAGATTATTGCAATGCCATCTACTCAAGTGATGATCATTCAGCTGCTGTTCAAGAGATTGAATACCTTCTTTATGGTCAAGTCTCTGATGGGTCCAGTCCTAATAAAGAGGAAGAGGACGCCATTATAGAGGACTTCATGAGCTTGTTACCTGATCTCAATGAGGACATTGCAAAGGACCAGCCGGTTGCTCAGGAACAGCCAAAGAATGATGTTCCAAGCCTAGATTCACCAAGGGTGAAGCCTACATCACTCCCAAAGCTGGGTAATCCAGGGAAATTTACAATCTCTTGCACCCTTGGGAAGTTCAGAGTTGAGAATGCCTTGTGTGATTCAGGCTCAAGTGTAAATGTGATGTCTCTTAGCATGATGGAGAGACTTGGGATCAAGAACTTAAAGGAATATCCTTCTTCCATCACTTTTGGCGATTCTTACTCAAAGAAACCTCATGGGCTGATAGAGAACTATCCTTTGAAGGTTGGTGAGTGCATAGTTCCAACTGATTTCATAGTCATGAAGATGAAAAAGACAAAGGAACTTCCACTTTTGCTTGGAACTTCATTCCTTAACACAACTGGTGCAAGGATTGACTTTGATACTCAAAGAGTGGTGCTTACAAAGGTGGATAAGGACGTTTCTTACCCTGTCAAGCCTCCCTTAGCCCAAGGTGCTTGAGATGCATTATGTGGGAAGTGTTGGAGTTTTAGGAGAATCTAAATCCCTTTCAGCTGTGGAGAAAGGAGAACAAGCCCACATCAACTATGGTCATAAGGATGAGAATGGAGAGCCTTTGATCAGATTAGAAGATATCTTCCTCACATGGTCTCCTACACTTAGTGAGCTAAAGATGATCAACAACAAAGGTGAAAGTTCAGCATCAAAAGAAAAGAGCCTTGAACTTGAATCTTCTTCTCAAGATTTTACTCTTACTCCTTGGAAAGATTCTGATGGATCCACAAAATACAACCTGGATTGCAATGGGAAATCAGGGTTATTTGCTGAACTCAGAACAGGTCTCACAAAAACGATCTTTGACAAGGATCCTGATGGTATTCAAGCGCTGATGCAAAAGGGTCTCAAGGTGGAGCTTAAAGAACAAGGTTCTAAGGGTACTCAAAGGAACCAGACCTCGGCATTCATGCTCAAGACAATAGAAGTGCTCAAGAGCATCAGTGCTCATCCTCAACCAACCTAAGACAAGGTTTTACAAAGTCAAACTTAGTGACTTTAAACAAAGTGCTCTTGGGAGACACCCCAAGCTTATCCTTGTACATATATCTTTTTAATCTTTTCTTTAGTATTTTCAGAATGTTTTGATGGGTTTGCTAAGTGATCTCAGGATTCTAGAAAGTGTTCTTGCTCAATGGTTTGAAGGAAAAAGTGCAGAGAGGAGCTTAAAGGTGGCGGCCTTATGATTCTGAGACCTCGGCCAAGCACCTCAAGATGATCATTACCGAGGTCTCTTGTTTGATCTTCACGGAACCAAGTGCTGTGAGAAGCCTTGGAGAGCCAAAGCCGAGGTGTTCCTGAGCTAATACCGAGGTGCCCTTGCCACTTACCCAGAAACTTGTCCACCTCGGTGTAGAAGCCTCGGCATGGCTAGGCAGAGGGGTCCCTGAACGAGCATGAACAAGGAGGAACGCTTGAGAGACTTGAGTCCAAGCAGAGGGTTCAAAGCACCAGCATCCTCCTCCATGTCCAATGCCTCCATTCCATCATGAACAAGTCTGGTAACTCTCCAAACTCTTTGTACATATGCATCTAGTTCTTAATTTTTCATTTTGCATTTTTCTTGCTTTTGCCTTTCACTTCTCTCTTATGCTTTTATAACACAGGGGACTGTGTTATTTAAGTGTGGGGGAGGAGTTTAGTGTTTACTAATCATGTTTTCTTTGATCTTATTTTCCAATTTGAGTCTTGAGTCTCATCTAGTTGCATCTAATCAGAAAATTTTCACAAAAAAATGTTCATTCTAGTTGCATTCACATTTTTAGGATCGAGTCTAGTTGCATCATATAGGTTGCATCTTGCTGGGAGTAATGATAGGTTTTCTAGAGAGTACATCACTTTGAAAACTTGAACTGAATATGCTTGTGAATCTTTTTCTGTGCTTGCAAAGTTTGAAACGATTTGAATCTAAGAAGCAAGTTTGAATTGAACTCAACTCTAGCTAAGTGATAACCCTGAACTTGAAATGTAAATATCTTTGATGCATTGCTTGAATAGGCTTGTGGATACCGACATACATACTTGAGCTAGAATCGTTGCTTTTACCACCCTCCTTCCTTAGCTCAAGCAGCTGAATCCGCATCATGGATCAGTTCCCTCACCTTGAACCCATCTTTCTTTCGAGCCAATGTTCGTGTGTGAATTGTAAGGCCACCTTGGACTGAACTTGGCAGAAAGTGTTAGGTTTAGAGCGACAAGGGCTTGGCTCATTGAGTGATATGTTCCAACATCAAGGAACCAAGAGTATTGGTGAGAAATAAGTGTGGGGGAAAAGACTTGTTGGTGAGTGGAAAAAGGTGAGCTGAGTGGAAAAGTGAGAGTGGAAATAGCTAGGGGAATGAATGAAAATGAATTAAGTCTTGGATGTGAAAAGATAAGCTCTGAAATGAAAAGAAGCCAAAGGCTCAAGTGTCTAAAAGAGGCTATATGCTATGAAAGAAAAGAGCTGTGTGAATAAGTGAAAACCAAGGCTTGAAAATGAAAGAAAAAGGCGAGTCCCCTAGTGAAAAGAAAATGAGTGTGAAAAGTGAGGTTCTTGAGAGAGTGAGCAGTGAGAAAGCTTTGAGTAGAGTGTGGGGTGTGATGAGTCTTTGCCCTTGTATGCATAGGTTGCTTTTTACCTTTAGCATTCTGCCAAAGTTTGATCATTCATAGAGAGATCCTTTTGCTGCATTAAACCCGCTTGAACACTGATGAGATCATTTTAATCTCATAGCCTCTCCCTAGCCAAGCCAGCTTGTTTAAACATTGCATCATTTGATTCACTTGATAAAAGCTTAATGAATGTGAAAGAGTTGAGAAAGAGGAGAACTTGTGGAGATTTCTTGTTGAGTTGATATATATCTGAGTATGGCTTTGCATTGCATAATTGAGCATGAACTTGAATTCTCATTGTGATCACTTCTCTCTAAAAGGAAATATGAACTCCCAATGCATTCAACCTCTCTCTCTCATTTGTTCTTTTTGCTTGAGGACAAGCAAAGGATAAGTGTGGGGGAGTTGATATACTCATAAATTGCATCATTTAGTGTACATATTTTAGTCCAAATCATGTCTTATCTCATGCATTTTAGGTCTTTAGGCATTGTTTTAGGACTTAGAAGAATGCATTAGGTCCAAGAGAGTTTTGCATGGTTTGGAGTGTTAAACAGGTGCTTTTGGAGCCAATTTGGAGTGGAGGATGTGATTCAGATGAAGAAATGGAGTTGGAATGATCAAAAATGGTGAAAAGGAGCAATTTTGGGTTTCTCGGCAAAATGGTGTACTGAAGGTCGAAGGTTCTCGGCCAAAATCCTTCCCGCGGGCAGCTTTCTCGGCCAAAAACACGTACCGCGGCCAAGTCCCTAGGCCAAAAAATCCCGGGTGTAGATACATTTCCGAAATCGCGTCACCAGAAGATCTTGCCGGCCGATTCAGCTGTCGGAGTCTTCATAGAAGTTGGAGATAATTGAGTCCAGAGTTCAGAACAGTTAGAATCAAAGCATTTAGACCACGGAGCTTAAAGATATGGTAATCGGAAGACGAACAGGTCTCGCATCCATTCCGGAGCAATCCGATACTCCTGAATGATCGCCTGTCCGGGGAACCTTCCGGTCCGATTCAGCTGTCGGGTAATGCACCAAAGTTGGAGAGGATTGGATCACGGTTCCATAGCAAGTGGAATAATGGAATTCGGACGCGTGAGCAGAAAGTTGAGCTTGTCGGAAGAAACCCCTGTCTCGCTGCCGTCTTGGACCGATCCGATGAGCTCCGAAGAATGCGAAGGACGGCGCACTTCCAGGAAGATTCAGTTTCCGGGGTCTTCATAAGAATCAGATATGTTTGAGTCCTCTTTCCATAACGTCCGAGATCATCGAATTCGGATCTATGAGCAAGAAGTTAACGTCTCCGGAATGGACACATGTCTAGACGCCTTTCTCTGATCGTGTAAATGCATTGCGAAGATGAGCCCTCCAGGAAGCCTTCCACTTCCCAAGCGGCGATAGTTTCTTCACCAAAGATCGAGCTGAATGAGTTATCTTTCTCATGGAACTGGTTTCAGGTCATTTGGAGTTACGAGCTGAAAGTTACACTGAACAGAAGAGAAGCTGCTCAATTCGGGTTTTAAGAGATGCGACTGTAAGCTAAGTGTTGTGTCCTACCTCGGCGTGAATACCTCCGCATGTTATGCCGAGGAGGCATGTTTACGAAGCCTTGGGACTATACCTCGAGGTAGGACTTCGGTCTTTCAACACCGAGGCTCCCTTGATCACCAAAATGATCCCCAAACGACTAAGTGTTGAAGCAGACCTTGGTGTGAACCCTTCAGCATGCTATGCCGAGCTCCTATGTTACACAAACCTCGGGTACCAGGCACCTCGGCATGTATGCCGAGGTCCTCATCTCTCCAACCCAGATCACAAACAAATCCTCTTCACGTTTCAAAGCTTTAACCGGATCAAATGCCAAGTCTCATGCATGTTCTTCAAGTGTTCATCAAAGTTTCAACCCAGCACATGACCCCCTGGTGTATGGCCCTCGGTGTGAGACTTCTTCAGATGGCGAGGGGTGGCTCCAGCAACCCAGAAAGTGCGGGTCAGTACCCAGTTTGTCCTGGGCTGACCCGGCCCACACCCTTTTATATAAATAGTTTTTAGAGACTAAAACCCTAGTTATGCTTTATCTTATCCTCTAATCTGCCTCTTTTTGTTTTCTCTCTGCTTCTTAGTGTAAAAACGAGTTTGATCAAGAGATATCTAGCAGATTTAATCATCTTAAAGCTGTTTCTTATCATCTAATCATCTCATCTCTGCTTCTAATCATGATTAACACCACCTCTTGCAAAGGAAATGGTGTGTTAATCATGATTAGTGAGTAGTTATCTTTTAAGCTTCTAGGTGTGTAGATTAGGGTGCTTAGATGATCGGTTTATGATGTTTAGGTTCTAGATTCTCATCTCCTTTCCTTAGTTAGCTGCTCTTAATGCTAGATCTTTGCACATCACTCTGATCTAGACCTTAGTCATTTCTCCACCCACAAGGTGTTTGATGAAATGTCTGAATGAGCTAAGCTAAGGGTTTATGCCTTTTTCATCATGGGAATGATTTGTTAAATGCATGAATGACATATTAGAACTGTTTCTTAATGCTCACTGATTCATATTTCACAAATGATGATTTGGTTTGAAAGTGGATTAGTGTAGAGATTAATGCCTTCATGAGAGGATTAGTCCAGATTTGAGTTCTAAGTTAATTGGTTTTGAGATCATGTGATTGCTTGTTGCTGCTTTCTGTGTAAGATTCGGTCTCCTTGAAATAGAAACCGTTTGGTCATTATTAGACTTGATACTTTATGCTTGTTGATTGCTTGATCTTGCTTAAGGTGAATTAATCTTGATTAAGTGATTTACAAAGAGTTTATTGTCATGGGAATGAATTAATCTGATTTTGAAGTCTAGACTAAAGAGTAACTTGCATTGCATTATTGTTCTTAGCATCATGAATAAATCTCTAAAGCACCCTAATCAATGATCACATCTAGAGGTTTAGCTTTCTCTTTGTTTTGAATCTGAGTCTTTGTTTTGTTGTCTTGTTGCTTGTTCTTAAATTACTGCTTGTTTTTTTGTTTACTTTATATTTTAGATCACCTTGTTACCAACTCATCCGCTTGTTAGACTTGAATTAAGATAGCTCCTCATAGTTCTAGTGTCTAGAATCTCTCCATTTGGATTGATACCTCAAGTGCTACAATGACATGAGTAGTTGAGGAATTGATCAAGGATTGAAAAATTCCTGCTATCACCTATTAATCGAACTTTGAATATGGACCAAGACGGGTCTGAACATGGAGAAAATGAAGAGAATGATCACAGAGGAGGTGATCATGCTCGACAAGATGGAGCGGAGAATGAGGTTCCTCCAAGAAACCACCAGAACCGCGAGAGAGAAGAACATGAAGACCTTGAAGCACCTATCAATGCAGCTGATGGTGACAAACAAGGGATGCAGCCGAATGGGCGCGTTAACCGCCCTGTTCAGCAAGCAAATCAACACCGAAGACAAGCCCGGAACCATCGCATAGCTGATTTTGATACACCTACTCAAAATTTTCAGAATCGATCTGCAATTCAAGTACCATTTCCGAACTGGAATGAGTTTGAAGTCAACCCTCAAATCATCTCATTGGTGAAGCAAAACCAGTTCCATGGAGTTCCTTCTGAGCATCCAATGGACCATATTGAGCTCTTTGAAGAAATTTGCAGCATGATGAAAACAAATCAAGTTCCACCAGACTATTTAAAGTGTAAGTTGTTCCCTTTTTCATTAACAGATAAAGCTCACCGTTGGTTGAAATCTTTGCCTGCAGGATCGATTACTAATTGGGAAGAATGTAGAACCGCTTTCCTGAACCACTTCTACACTAAGTCAAGGTCGAATCAGTTGAGAACAAAGATCTCAAACTTTCAACAAGGGCCAATTGAATCTTTCTATGAAGCCTGGGAACGTTTTAAGGAGTATGAACGTGATTGCCCTCACCATGGATTTCATGGATCAAGCCTGCTGAGCACATTTTACCGAGGTTTGCAACCAAAATACAAACTTTCAATTGATGCAGCTAGCAATGGAGATTTTGGACAAAAGACGATAGCCCAAGGAAGAGCCCTCATCGAAAATTTGGCTCAAGCCAATAGCAATGATTGTCCCGAATACGATCGATCGATGAAGCAAGCCGGAACAGACAACAAGAAGATAACCGAGTTGAAGAACATGGTGAGCCAGCTTCTGAAGAGCAACAATCGCCCAATCCATGCTTGTGAGACCAACAATGGCGCAGAAGATGAAGGACCTACGTAGAAGCACTGGTGCCATATCAAAATCGCTCCAACAATAGCTTCAACAACAACTTCCGGAATGCAAATTACAACAATCTCTCTTACCGCAATCCAAATGTGGAGAATCCTCAAGATCAGTACTACCCACCTCAGCAAAAATCCTTCCAAAACAAGTTTCAAGGTCGAAACTTGGGAGGAATAGTACCATATCAACTGCGACAACCATATAACTACCAAGGTACAGGTTTTAATAATCAATTTGTACAACAGCAGGGAGTCACGACGAACCAGCTAGCTTCACAAATCGGCAGACTTGAACAGTCCATCCAACAGCTCGTTATGACGAACGAAAAAGCATCTAAAGACGTGAACGTGAAAGTTGACTGCAAGTTCAATGATCTGAACGGTAAGTTTGAATCTTTATCTTCGCACGTTAAGAAGCTAGACGTGCAAGTCGCCCAAACAGCCGATTCTATGAAGAGGCAAAGTGGAGTTCTTCCAGGAAGAGTTGAAGATAACCCTAAGAAGTTTTGCAACGCCATAACCACATTGCCCGAAGAAGAGGCCGGAACCAATGGAAAGAAAGAAGAAACCCCAATCTTTGTACCACTGTACAAAGATATCGATCCCAAGCAGCCACCGTTTAAGGTACCTGAGCAATCACCGTTTCAAAGGCTTACAAAAGCCGATGATCCGGGACGTTTTTTTTTCCAATGTTTCATTTCAGGAATCAAGTTTACAGACTGCCTGTGAGATTCCAGAGCCAATGTCAACATCATGTCTAAGACATTTGCCAAAAAATCGGGCATAAAAACCTTAAGGACGTCGACGGTTAAGGTTATCTTTGGAGATTCATCTCAAAAAGATACTGAAGGGGCGATTCATGATCTACAAGTTCTAGTGGGAGATAAGATTGTTCCTGCAGATTTCCAAGTCCTGGAGATGGATAAAGATAAGGAGAGGCCACTCATTTCGGGAGACCATTCCTAACTACTGTAGGGGCAGTAATCGATCACGCAAACCGGCATGTAGTTTTCCTCAATGTGGATCGCAGAAGGTACTACCTGACTATCCTAGACGATTTTCCAAAAGCTTTTGCGAAGATCAAGATCATCATTCCACCAGATGCAACAGAAACTAGTGAGGACCAAATCCAGGAGCTGATCGAAAACACAAAAAGGGTTTTAAACAATGTTAAAGTCCGGAAGAAGAATAAAGGGAAGAAGACGGCTCCTCAAGGAGGGGAAGTAAAACCTCCAGTGACCGGAAGCAATAAAGGCACATCAAGTGGAGTGCCATTCAAATCAGTCTGATTCTTCATGCCTACGTCGAGCTAAACGACTTAAACCAAAAGCGCTTAATGGGAGGCAACCCATGTAGGTACTCTTTCTTTTAGTTTTCTTTTCCTTTTTACAATTTATGCTTTCTCTTTCTTTTAAGTTTCAGGTTTTTTATAAAACAAAAACACAAAAAAAAATCAGAAAATTAGAAAAACCAAGAAAAAAAGGATAGGTTTTTAGCTGCTAGCCCCGGCAAAGACGAGAAGATTGGACAGAGGCCGCAGGAAGAAGAGCCGCGGTCGCGACCGACCGACCCGCGGCCAAGGAAACATTGACCGCGGCACCGTGAATGTGACCGCGGCCGAGCCCTCAATCACTGCGGTCGCGCGTCTCCTGACCGCGGCCGTTGGTCGTTGAGGTGACGACGCGGATTTCCGCCGCTTTTCAAAGTTTCCCGGTGTTACCTGGCATTTCCCGGTGTTACCTCGTGTTTCCCAGTGTTACCTGGTGTTTCCTGGTGTTACCTGGTGTTTCCCGGTGAATCCCGGTGATTCCCGGTGATTCCTGGAGCATTCCCGGTAAAGCATGTTAAGATTCTCCGTAATATTTAAACTTTCCTTATGTACAAGACAAGAAAGGTAAGTTCCCGTAAACTTAAAAATTTCCCGGAAATTTTTCATTTTTGCCGCAAAAACGCTTTTTAAAGAAAAGAAACACACTTTTTGGATCAAAACTCCTTCTTCTCTTCTCCTCCAAAAGACTTGGAGATTTAGGAGAAAGAACACATTTTTCAATTCTTAATCTTTTTAAGAAGTTCTTGGCTCAAACCTCACTCTTTTTCAAAGCTGATTTAAATTCTGCCATCAAATCTCTCTTTCCAGCAAGGTATGAACCTCAAACTCGCCATTTTTAATTGATTTCAGAACTTAGGGTTTTCTTAAAAAACCCAAATCTCTGTTTATTGATGGTGAAAATAGCTTAAGAACAATAGATTATCCTTTTCGGTTATCTAAAAATCGTTTTTAACAACTAGCTTAAGAGGAATTAAATTTTTGAAATTTGGATTCTACATGCTTCATAAAAATCGAATTTGGAACAGAAAAATTGATGAATTTGATTAAGTCTTGTGTGATTAATGATTAGTATTGGGTAATCTTTAAAATTTACATGGAAATTGCTCATAAAAACCGATATTTTGAAGATTTCTATGTTAAGAACATCAAAAATCCGAATCTGGTCATGAACTACTTGATTTCTCTGGTTTAATATCAATTTTGTTTGCTCATGGTTTTAATTAATCTCTCTATACTAATGTTAGTATAACTGATCTTAATGTGTTAAAATCAGCATCCATATTCACTCTTTTTCCAAGAATCATTTCGTTTTGCAGAAAAATGGAACAAACCAGATCCCGAAGAAGCCGTCGCACTGGTGAAAGCTCTGAGGACATTCCCGATGATGCTACTCTAGGAGAGTACATGCTGAACCAAGCCAGACCGAGAAAAAGAAACTATGTGATGAGATTGCTCCAGCACTCTAGAGAAACACGAGCAGCTCCCGAGCCACCACAGATTCGATACATTGGGAGGGAGACAAACCCAAGAGTGGACTATGCAAGACGTTTCAAGAAGCTGAACATCAAACCCACGCCTTTCATAGATTATCATACACTTGAGATGCTTGGAATCAGAGAGGATGTGATCTGGTACATCGATGCACTTAAGCTGAGACCCTACATGGAGCTGAACCTTCCGACTTATCCTGAGCTAGTCCGTGAGTTCTTAGCAACTATTACACTCCACAACACGAAGAGGAGGAAACCCAGAGCATCAGATGGCATCCTGTCATTCTCTATCCACGGACAGCCTTACTCTCTCACCAATTCTGAGGTTTGTGAAGCTCTTAAGCTTCCATACACTGATGGCATTAACCTTGAAGACGAACCTGATCTTAACCTGTGGAGAGAGATGGGTCATGGAGTCTATGATAGCGGGAGATCGAAGTCAGCCCTTCTTACTTATCCAGCAGTGAGAGTTGTACACAAACTCTTAGCACACACGATCTTCTCTAGAGCCAACATGGGAGGTGTTCTGAAGACGGAGCTCATTACACTTCAGCTTCCATTTATGGACGATCCACGACTCGCCTGCTTTGCCTGGATCATAGCGCAGAATATGGTAAAGGTGAAGCATGATTTACATGGTTGCGAGGACGCTACTCCAGCTTACGGGAGTGCTATTACAGCGATACTACAGGCTGTAGGATTCGATTTCTCTTCTGGTGATCCACTTCCCGATGTCTAGTATGACCTACTTTATCTCTCTCGCGATCACACTATCTCTCGTGCCGCTTTCGATCCAGACAGGTTTGGTTACAAGTATTGCACTGGCACTGAGGAGCACCGAGTCAGCTTGCCTTCACCATCTATCCTGAGATTGTGTAACGCAGGACGTCCGCGATGGACTCCGGAACCTGATGATTTTCTGCCATCTGTACCTCGTCTACCATTCACCATTGGCCAATACATTGTGGCCAAGGCGAAGCGTGATGCAGCTGCGGCCCGTGCTCACTTTCAGCCATCTGTTTCGACCGGCCACACCTCATCATCTACATCATCGCACACTCATTCCAATCTGGAGCGCAGAGTTGAGAGACAGGGACGACGCTTTGAGCGCGTTGTCACCTTCCTACAGGAGCAGCACCAGTTCGCAGACGACACATCGGAGGATGAGTGATTGATCAGCAGTTCACTACCATCACGGTTCTATCATCATTTTCTTTTCTTTTATCTTATTTTATTTCGCTTTTATTCACCATCTTCTCACTAACTTTTTCAACTGGGGACAGTGTGATTTAAGTCTGGGGGAGGATGTCTATCCGTACTAATCATTTTCTTGCTTTTGCTTTTAAATTTCAAGCACTTTTTAAATTTTAATATGTAACTTATTCGACATTAAGTATTTTTCAGGAATGTTTGACGCAAAACTATGATTTAGACCTGCACACTTCTACACTTTGCATGATAGCTCACTTGTGGTTAGCACTAGACTAGGCGGTAGCTAGAGTACTTGCACTACGAAATCCCACCAGAGGACTTCTTTTCATGGAGATTCTTTCTGACAGGATATACTAGCTCATTTTATTTGGACTTCATATTGATATCTAATTTTCTCATCATTGATTTTAGGCAGGCATCGACATACACATCTAGGACGTCTTTTACCCTCACTTTTACCACTCTTTGTCGTCCTAGATGACCAGTTTATCTTTATCTGGTACCATACCCTAAACCCGAAACCCTTGTTTTCAATCCTCATGCATTCTCTCTTTAGTTTATATCAGCAGATATGTGCAAAAACGTCGGAGAGAAGAGGAGCAACGCAGTTTTCAGACACTCACAAAGGAGACTGAACGGAATTGGGAAGGAAGAGTATCAGAAATATCATGAAGCTTTACAAGACAGATATTGACTAGTAATTTTGTGCTCTCTAAGACTCTATATCTAAAGGTGTTCCCTTCCTTTTAAAAGAAAAAAAAAACGAATGAAAAGAGAGAGGGAAACAAATAGCTTAATGAGTCTTAGATTGACGAAATTTGTGAAGTAACAAGCAACCACTATTCGTTTATAGAGCTATGTTTTTGAAAGATTTACAAAAATCTAAGTCTAGGGGAGTTAGGAGAGTACCTGAGGAAGAAGACCAGGAATCTATGGCAAGAAGAAAGTGACTGAAAAGTGTGGATACCAACAGCTTCACTCTCTCTTGCGGTTTTACATAATATCCTGCATCCTCCAGATCTTCAGGTAACCCGTAAACACTTTATGCCTCACCCCTAGAATAAACTTTTTGACACCTAGCCTAGATTGCCTTGCCTAGATTTTCTTTGATGAGAACCAACGAGATTTTTAATGAATGTTAAGAGCTAGTTGAGTGGAAGTTAGATCCTAGTGCATAGATTTCCGCATGACGGATTAACGGACTAGTTATGCCTGTATTGCTCATGAGAATTTTCTATGCTATTCCCGATTGATGCATACTGATTGATATTAGTCTAGAAGTTTGGTCTCTGAGATTTTGTTTAGTTCCTGCGTTTTCAAACCTCTCGCCGAGATTTAGCCTTTGTTTTGTTTGAGGACAAACAAAAGACTAAGTTTGGGGGAGTTGATAACACCGGATTTTGACCATTTTTATGGATCACTTTAATATCTTTTACATGTGTTTTTTACTCCATTTTCAAAGGTTTTCAAAGGATTTCTATGTTTCCGGAATTTTAAAGACTTTTCAGGTAATTTGGGATAAAGAGGCACAAAATGGAACAAAAAGACTCTTTTGGATAAATGCAGACCGTCAGAACTCTCATGGAGAGACGAAGACCTTCTCACCCTCTGATCACCCTCAAAACTGGACAACTTATAGAAGAATCAACCAGCTTTCAAATGCACTTGGTTTGGAGACATTCCAACAGTTGGATCTCAAGATATTCCATTAGCCCCGGAGCCACTCGAAGACAGCCAGCAAAGCACGCGACCGCGGCCAACAACCTATTTCCCGCGGTCAGAAGCCTCCCGACCGCGGAATACCACCCAATCCCCGCGGTCACATCACTCCCGACCGCGGGCATCAAGCTCCGACCTAAAGCCCATATAACTGAAGCCCAAAGTCATTCTCAGCCTCAATTCCGGAACCCTAGAGACTATTGAGTATTGGAGACTATAAATACATGTAATTTAGGTCGTTTTTAGAGAGAACGATTGATACTTTACAGAAACCCTTTTCCTTTAGCCGTTTTTATGAGATTTTTGTAGATGATCGTTCAAGTCCGAGTTCTTCAATAGAGAAGCTTTCTTTATCTATTTTCTTTACCGTTTTTCATTACTTTTATTAAAACCAATGATGATGTCGACCTCAGCCATGTCTGAGTAGATCCCGAGTTGGGCTTAGGGTTCCCGAAAGGGGCTCTCATAATCGATTAAGACATCTAGGTTTATAGATCTGGGATTTCGACATGTTCTCTGTTTATTCTTGTTCTTATTGCATGTATGCTTGATTGATCACCTAGTATCTGATCTAGATAGTTAGTGTTGCGAAAGTTTTCATTAAGTATCAGCCCTAGAATGAAACAGGCGATTTTTCCGTAGGAGTGGAAACCTACCTGCGGCGAGATCGTGAGTATTGACGAGTCTTGTGCAGCTCTTGCGTTTTCTCCCTTCCAGGGCCAGAGTGGAAACCTACTGGTCAGGGTTGCGAGAAACAGTTGGTTATGATCACGACAGTGACATAGTCATACCGCCGTACTCTAGCTCTAGAACCCCATATATCGTTATCCGTCAATCTCAATCTATCTACCTTAGTGTTAAAACCGATTATGATCCCTTAGAGTTCCCAAAAGCTCAGCGTTTTTAGCCATAGTTTACGATTCCATCGATTTTTATTTACTTACTTAAACCTGCATTTCAATTCCCTTAGTTTGATATTTTACTTGCTTTATTATCCTTTCATTCGATTTCTTTACTTGCTTTCTAGGATAGATTTATTTGCTTTCTCTTGTTTTAGTTTAATTCGTGACAAACAACCAAACTTTAAAAACCAATCTAGTCTAGACATAAAGTTAAAAATCGTTGAAGAATACCAGGCACACAAATCTCTGTGGATTCGATCCCTAAATACTACAACTGATTAGCTGTGCACTTGCGGCTTTCACTTGTTTTGTTAAGGGTAAAACTTGTTCCCTCACGCAGTTGACACGACATCAGACCATCACCTTATGTGCATCAGACTCGGACAAGTGCTATGGAGCCGACAATCCCTCAACTTTATCACCTGACAAGGAGGATTTTCACCAGGATTCAGCCTCCGGAGTCTGCATAACGAATCCATAGGGTCGAGTTTAGTTTCCATAACACTTGAGCTCGTTCTATTTGGAGTTGTGAGCTGAACGTTACGGCAATAAGAAGCAGTACATGTCTCGGAGCGGATAAAGGACCAAAGCAACGCGCATCAAAGAACTGGTGGAACGGAGCCCTTGCCGACGTCATCTGAACCCGAACCCTTCACCAAAGTTGGAGCTGAAGAAGCCATATGGCTCATGGAGTTGACCGATCAAGGTTTGGACCAGCGATCAGGGAGTTATGAAGGATTTGGTGCAAGCGGTTTGCATTCATATCGAGAAGAAATACCGACCAGAATTTGGTCGATATGACCTTGATCCATTGACGGTTTTGCTTGGATTTTTGGAGTTCAAACGCCGAAGATATGTCAAGATGCTGCACCAACACAATTCCGGTCGGTATGGGCCCCCTGAAGACCTTCATTACACTGCACCGAGGAGCTACATCGAGTGAAACCTGCTTGGTGTTGAATTTCAGAGATTTCTTAACACCACACCGAGCTCCTGCACCGACTGAAATCAGGTCGATACTACCTTAGTTCAGCACTTGTTTTATGGCCTTTTTGGGCCAATACCTAGTGTGTTCTGGGTTGACCCATCAAGAAAACCCTACCTATATATATATATGCTTTAGGAAATATATGTTAAAAAAAAAAACTTTATTCTCTCTTTTCTCTTGGCCTCTTTTGTGAAAACCCATATTTTGTTAAGAGATATCTCAAGGATTTAATCAATCTAAAGTTGTTTCTTATCATCTTCTCTTCTTATCTTTGCTTCTAATCATGTTTAACATCACCTCTTGCAAAAGATTAGGTGTGTTAAGCATGATTAGTGAGTAGTCATCTTTTAAACTTCTAGGTGTGTAGAATAGGGTGCTTAGATGTTTGATTTATGGTGTTTAGGTTCTAGATTCTCATTTCCTTTCCTTATTTAGCTGCCCATAATGCTAGATCTTTGATTATCACTCTGGTCTAGAACTTAGGCATTTCTCCACCCACAAGGTGTTTGATGAAATGCCTGAATGAACTAATTTAAGGGTTTATGTTTTAAATGCCATGGGAATGTTTGTTTGAAGCTTAAATGACATATTAGAACTGTTTATTAATGCATATTGATCATCATTACCACTAATGAGAGTTAGGTTTGAATGCTGATTGGTATAGTGATCATTGTCTTGGGAAAGAAATGGTCTTGCTTTGAGTTCTAAGTTGATTGGAATATGAGATCATGTGATGCTTGCTTTATCTTTCTGTATAAGATTCAGTCTTTCTTAGCTCTTATGTTGATGCACAAAGAGGCTGTTTGGTCATATTAGACTTGGAACCTTATGCTTGTTAATTGCTTATTCATTAATGGGAATTAGTCTTGATTAAGTAATTTGCAAAGTGATTTCTGTCATGGGAATGAATTAATCTGAACTGGAAGTCTAGACTAAAGAATTGCAAGTGTTGAATTGTTTGCTTAGCATCATGAATTAAGAATTGAAAGCACCCTGATCAATGATCACATCTAGAGGTTTAGCTTTATCTTTATTTTGAATTTGAGTCTTTGTTTTGTTTCTCTTGTCTGCTTGTTCTTAATTACTGCTTGTTCTTGTTTGTTTTATGCTTTTAAATCACTTAATAACCAACCTGTTTCTTTAGGCTCGGATTAAGAATTGATCCTCATAGTCTTGGTGTCTAGATAATCTCCATTTGGATTGACCCTCAAGTGCTACAACACAAGAGGTTAATTGACCTTAGTGGGCTAAAAACCTACTATCAAAGTGCAAGACAAAAAAGGCATTGAAAATGGAGCTGCTGATCATCTTTCTAGGCCGAGAGTGGAATCAGATGTGCCTCTAGATTACTCACTTCCTGAAGAGCATCTAATGGTTGTCAAGTCCTACTTAGAAGTGGAGCAGGCTGATACCATTAGAGAGAGGAGTTTACCTTGGTTTGCAGACATTGTTAACTATCTCTCTTGTGGTGTAAAGCCACCTGAACTAATGCCTACAAGAGAAAGAGATTCTTCAAAGATGTCCAAAGGTATCATTGGGACGAACCTTATTTGTATGTGCTGAACAAATACCACCTGTATAGGAGATGCTTAGCTGAGGAAGAGATGTAACTAGTGCGACAGGAATGTCATTGTAACAACCCGGTCATTGAGTAAGCTCGGACAAGCGACCGCGGTTAAGTGCTTAGTCGGGAACGGACCAAGACAGCTAGATTCTGCCGAGAGAAGCAACTTTGGTCGGGCAAGAAAGGATTTAGCCGAGGGAAATAAAAATTCTGCCGAGAGAATTAGATTTTCGCCGAGGAATCAGGTTCTGGCCGAGGAAGCATGAGCAAATGCAGAAATCTGATGGAGGTTATGTGCGGATAAGAACAGATGTGGCTGGTTTCTGTCCACACATTTGGCGCAGGATTAAGAGTGAATAGTGTTAGGTCTGGTGACTAAGGTTTAAGAAATTCTGACAAGTGTTTAGCATGTGGCAAACATGCATAACCTCCCTGAACCTATAAATACCCCTCCCTTAAGCTCAAGAAATTCATCTCAAAATCTGAGAATTCTTGAGAGAGAAAGTAGTGAGAGAAAGGAGATAGTTTGGGGTATTTGGCGATAGGATTCTGCTTACGGGAAGTGGACGTGCGGTGCTAGCTTAGGGAACGGTCGGTAAGCCGTAGAGTAAACCCTTTTCGTTTTAATCTTGTCCTAGGCTAGATATTCATTAGATCTATATCGTTTTAGATCTAGAGGAATACCGGAGTTAGGAACAAGAGGGGTTAAGATCGGTGCTGGACCTGCGTTAAGGGTGAGTTCCGGTTTTGTGTATGTTATTAGGCTAACATGCAGGTTTGGCCAGAAGAATAACCAGGGCGGTGTTATTCTGGTTTGGTGATGTGCTCGGCGAAAGGTTTGACGTATTATTTTCTATGGTTTTAAGGAAAACCGGATAGAAATGATACTTGGTAAATTAAATGATGAATGCAAGTAAAGGACCTCTTGCATGTCATATTTAATTGTTTGTGTGTTATTTGATGATGCATCTAGGAAGTATAAATCAAGGTAGGATTTATACGTTCTTAGAGTAGATGCAGTCGGCACGTCCATGTACCTTATCTTGGTGGAGAAGGCCACAGAGGTTGGAAGACTCAGAGGGTCGAAGGGTAGCTCCCTTGGCCGAGTGCTGCCAGTAAGGCGGTCGATGCTATGTGACGGTATGTCAATAGATCGGTGTAAGGTTACCAAGATGATCCTGTGTGGTGATTTGCGGGATCGTTGCAACTAGGGGAGTGGCCGATGCATTTAGAGGCCTCGCATTAGGAAATGAGATTGTTTGACATATAAGGACTTATGTCTTAGATTGCTTCCGCTTGTGCATACGATGATGCGTTATGATTGATTTTGTGATTGTTTGTGTGGGGATTGGGAACTAATGTATGTTTAGTACCCCCGGAGCTCACTGAGTATTGCTAGAATACTCATGACTCATTTGTTTTGCAGGTGACCAGTAGTCGGGAATAGCTCGTGAAAGGCGGAACGGTAGGAGGCCAGAGTAGTTTTGGCTTGGCTTTTGCAAAATAAGGTTTCACGTATGTACATAGTATCTTTTGGGCACTAGGCCATGGCCGTTTTGCTATAATCGTTTTGTAAGACAATATTTTCATGTTTAATAATATAAAGTATGTTTTAAAAATAAAACTCGGCTTGTGTTAGTGGTATAAGCTAGTCCAAGCTGAAACAACTCAAGACTAAGATACGGGTTGAAAAGCCTTAGGTCTTGGTCGAGAGGCATGATTTTAGAAGCGGTTTAACTTAAGTAGTATGGGCTGCTTTTGTCGAACTGTCTCTATTATCATCTTGTGGCACTCTGGGTTCGTCCTAATCTTAGTACGAATCGGGGGTGTTACAGTCATGGCGCAGCTTATGGAGGTCACTTAGGAGCTTTGAAGACAGTGGCCAAGGTGTTACAATCAGGGTTCTGGTGGCCTACAATGTTCAGAGATGCTCAGGTGGTTGTATCAAGCTGTGATCAGTGCCAAAGACAAGGCAACATCTCCAAGAGAAGTGAGATGCCCCAAAATCCTATCTTGGAGGTGGAACTTTTTGACTATTGGGGTATTGAATTCATGGGTCCTTTTATATGGGAATCAGTACATACATGTTGCTGTGAATTATGTTTACAAATGGGTTGAGGTTGTTGCTTCCCCAACCAATGACTCTAAAGTGGTGGTCAAGCTCTTCAAAAGCACCATCTTCCCAAGGTTTGGGGTTCCTAGAGTAGTGATAAGTGATGGAGGTTCTCATTTTGTGAACAAGACTCTAGAGGGATTGCTAAGGAAGCATGGTGTCAAGCACTAGATAGCTAGTCCATACCACCTTTGACCAGGTGGTTATGCAAGGATGTGGACTTTGTCTTTGATGCTGAATGTGAGGAGGCCTTTAAAAAGATCAAAGAAGCCTTGATCAGTGCACCCATTGTACAATCCCTAGACTAGTCTCTACCCTTTGAAGTGATGACTGATGCTTCTGAGTATGCAGTTGGAGCAGTTTTGGGTAAGAAAAAGGACAAGAAGCTTCATGTCATCTACTATGCAAGTAAGACCTTGGATTCAGCACAAGATAAGTATGCAACAACCGAAAAGAAGATGCTGGCCATTGTCTTTGCATTTGACAAGTTCAGAAGCTACATTGGGGCTCAAAAGCTGTTGTGTACACTGATCATGCAGCTTTGAGATATCTCATGACAAAGAAGGATGCCAAAGCTAGACTCTTGAGGTGGGTTCTACTCTTGCAGGAATTTTATATGGAAGTGTAAGACAAGAAAGGCATTGAGAATGGAGCTGCTGATCATCTATCTAGGCTTAGAGTGGAATCAGATGTCCCTTTAGATGACTCACTTCCTGAAGAGCATTGAATAGTTGTCAAGTCCTACTTAGAGGTGGAGCAGGCTAATGCTATAATAGAGAGGAGTTTACCTTGGTTTGCAGATATTGTTAACTATCTTTCTTGTGGTGTAGAGCCACCAGAACTGGATGCCTATCACAGAAAGAAATTCTTCAAAGAGGTGCAAAGGTAATCATTGGGATGAACCTTATTTGTATGTGCTGAACAAAGACCACTTGTATAGGAGATGCTTAGCTGAGGAAGAGATGCAACCAGTGCTACAAAAATGTCATGGTTCTGGAGGACACTTAGGAGCTTTCAAGACAGTGACCTACAATGTTCAGAGATGCCCAAGTTGTTGTGTCTAGCTGTGATGCCTGCCAGAGGCATTGATATGTTCATAATTTGCATCATTTAGGTTGCATAAATCATTTCAAATCATGTTTTATTTCATGCATTTTAGGTCCTTAGGGTTAGTTTTAGAACTTAGGAGATGCATTAGGTCCCAATGAGTCTTTGCATGTTTTGAGTGTCTATCAGGTGAATTTGGAGCTGAAAAGATGAATCCAGGAAGTGGAATGGTGAGCAAAGCTTGAAAAAGTGGAAAAATTGGGTCTATGGAGGTTATCGGCCATTCTCGCTGGCCAGGAAGGTTTTACCGGCCATTTTCATGTACCGCGGGAAGCTTTACCGGCCATTTTCATGTACCGCGAATGAAGTGTATCGGCCAAAATCTCCGGGTGCAAACATGTCTCAGAAATCGCCTGTCCGGGGAACCTTCCGGTCCGATTCAGACGGCGGGTGCTTCATAGAAGTTGGAGAGCATTGCATCACGGTCTCATAGCAAGTGCAATCGTGGAATTCGGACGCGTGATCAGAGAGATAAGCTCGTCAGAAGGAACCCCTATCTCGCAGGTATTCCGGACCGAGCAGATCAGTTCTGAAGGATGCGAAGGACGGTGCACTTCCAGGCCGATTCAGTTTCCGAGTCCTTCATGAGAATCAGAGACATTTGAGTCTTATTTCCAGAACGTCCAAGAGCATTCAATTCGGATCTATGAGCAGGAAGATACGGTCTCCGGAATGGACACATGTCTAGACGCCTCTCTCTGGTCGTGTACATGCACTGCAAAGATGTGCCCTCCAGGAAGCCTTACACTTCCCAAGCACCGAAGCTTCCTTCACCAAAGTTGATATAAATGAGTCCTCTGTCTTCTGCAACCGAAATCATTCAATTCGGACAAGTCTCATAGGAGTTACACTCTCCGGAATGCGAAGTGGTCTAAGCTGCTCTGAATGCTGCGAGATGGTCTTGCGACTTGGTTAACCCGCAGGCCTGAAGATGAACGCCTGAATGCTGATGCTGCGAGTTGAAATGTGCGGGTAAACTATCACTGGAAGAGATCTGAAGCTCCCGAGCAAGAGAAATGCTAAGTCCACAATCGTGCGACTTAGGCATGCGAGTTAGCCGTGCCTGGAACTATGCCGCACGATCACTCGCAAATCACTCCGACTTGAGCCTGCGACCTAGGTGCAATAGAGACCAACCCGCACAGTTTGTACATTCCCCAGAAACCGCCTTAGCCCTGCGAGTTGGAGAGGAAGGAGACCAAGCCGTAGCAACACTCGCAAAACACTCCTACTTAGGCGTGCGGCTAAGACAAGGCGATTCAGGCTTCACAAGACAAGTCTTCATCTACTGCGACTTAGGTGTGCGACCTGGGACATACTGGACCAACCCGCAGTAATTCCCACTTTATCCATTAAAGCCGGGTCAGGACCCGGTTTGTTCCGGGCTGACCCGGTTCGTTTTTAAGGAAGTATAAATACTTTTTAGGGTTTTTTGGGGAGAGAATTAAGTTTTATTCCCTTTGTCTCTTGCCTCTTTGGTGAAAGACTCCATTAAGAAGAGAAATATCTATATTTGAGTGTTTCATCAAGAGAGTTTAAAGAGATCTGGGTGTTTAAAGCTGTTTTCTTTTGAATCTATCATCTCCATCTCCATTTCTCATCATTAATCATGCTAATCTTCTCAACTTGCAAAGGTTTAAGAGAGATTAGTATGATTAGTGAGTAGTCACCCTAATGAGGTTCTAGATGTGTAGGTTAGGGTGCTAAAGTGTTAGATTAGAAGTGCTTAGGGCTAGATTCATTGATTCATCTTTCTAAACAGCTGTTCTCTATGCTAGATCCTTGATAATCACTTGAGATCTAGATTCTGGGAATTTCATGAACCAAAAGTGTTTGATGAAATTCCTGAAAGAGCTGTATTAGAGGTTTAAGCATTTTTCTGCATGATGATGTATTGTTATTTGCTTGAATGATCATTAAGAGCTGTTTGTTAATGCATATTGATTCATGTTTCACAAATGGGAATTTGGTTTGAAAATGGATTAGTATAAGGGTTAATACCTTCATGAGAGGATTAACCTAGATTTGAGTTCTTAATCATTTGAATCATGTCTCATCATTGTCATTAGCATTTCTAGTTTAGCACCAAAGCACCCTAACCAACTATCATGTCTAGAATCTCATGCCTCCATCATATCATATTCACATCATTTGTCATTGCTTAGTTCTTGATTAGTCATTGTCATTAGTCTTTAAACCTGTTTAAGTTTGTTAGTTGTCATTAGTTAACCAAAACCCACTCTTGTTTGCATGAATTAAGAACTTGATCAGATAGCTTAGTGTCTATCACCACATTCTTGGATTGATTAACCTCTTTGTGCTACTTTGACAAGGGGATTGATAGCCCTGAGACTCTAAAAAGTCTTATCTATCAATTGGCGCCGTTGCCAAATTGTGGTTTGTTTAGCATTAAGCTCTGATCTGTTCTTGAGATCAAGTGCTTACTTTCTTGTTTTTACTGATTCCTTTCAAGTTCTGTTTGTGATTTCAGGTGTATGAACACCAGGTCTAGATCAAGAAGCTGTGGTCCACCTTTCCCTCTCAACGACAACATCAACCTTTTGGTACCAAGGAGGAGAAGGGACAAACGTGGTAGACAGATTGATCAGGCTGACATGGAAGAACAAAGAGACCACGTTGTGGATATAGAACAACCGGTTCAGGAGCAACAGGCTCAGGGTAATGGAGCTGGAAATGGAGTTGGTCAAGGGTTTCATCAGGGTAATGTTCATCAGGAACAGGTGCACCAACAAGCTTATGTCCACCAGGGACAAGCTCAAGCTCATCAACAGAGGCATCAGGCCAATGTTCAACAAAGACAACAAGTGCACCACCAACCCCACCCTTTCCAACCACAGCAAAGGAGATATGAGCAACCCCAAGTCTATGTTGCAGAGAATGACAGGACCAATGCTCATCAGTATGGAGCTGGTTTTCAGGCACCACCTGTGCAAAACAACAACTTTGAAGTGAAGGCATCTTTGCTGAATATGGTCCAGAACTCAAAATTCCATGGGTTAGCAATGGAAGATCCCTTGGAACACTTGGACCAGTTTGATAAGGTGTGTGATCTGACCAAGATAAATGGAGTTTCAGAAGACAGCTTCAAGCTAAGACTATTCCCATTCAGTCTTGGTGATAAAGCTCATCAATGGGAGAAGAATCTTCCAAGAGGCTCCATTCAAACCTGGGAGCAATGCAAGCAAGCCTTCTTATCTAAGTTCTTCTCCACCTCAAGAACTGCAAAACTGAGGAACCAAATCTCTAGCTTCACTCAGCACAGCAATGAGAGTTTTGGTGAAGCATATGAGAGATTCAGGAGCTACACAAACCAATGCCCACACCATGGGTTTAGTGAGGCTTCTCTTCTCAGCACACTGTATAGGGGAGCTCTTCCCAAGATTAGAAACCAGCTGGATACTGCTTCCAATGGGAACTTTCTGGGTAAAGAGATACATGCTGCTTTAGAGCTAGTGGAGAACTTAGCATTGAGCAATGATACTTATGGTGAAGACTATGACAGATCAAATAGGTCTGAAGGTTCAAGCTCAGAACAGAGGCTCACCAGAGAAGTTAAGGAGTTGAGGAGTGAATTAGACAAGCTGAAATTCACCACTCAGAAGCCAATGCATTTTGTTGGAGAGTATGAGGAACCTTCTCAAATCTTTGAGAACATAAGTGAAGAAGGTCTTACCCAAGAGGAGCTCAACTACATTTGGAATCAGAGGTTCCAAAGATATCAGTATGGTAATGCCAATCCAAGCCTCTCTTACCAGAACACCAATGTAGCTAACCCACAAGACCAGGTCTATCCCAATTCTCAAGCTCTAAAGAACTTTGTTCCCAAGAACAACTTTCAAGGGTCATTCCAACCCAAGAATCAATTTGGTCAGAATCAGAGTTTTGGTCAGCAACAGCAACCATTTCAGGGCACTGGTTACACTTCACAGCAGCCAAAGGCACCACCAGGGTTTGGTCCACCACAGTTCCAACAGCAGGCGCCGGTTCAACAACAGTTTCAGCCACCAATGGTTCAACAGCAGCCACAGATGGGTACAGATATGGTTGGTATTCTGCAACAACTACTTCAGGGTCAACAGACTATGCAGCAGGAAATCAAGGAACTGAAGCAAAACCAGGTATCAAGCTCAAGGAACCAAGGTCACCTACCTAGAAAACCAGAACCCAACCCCAAGGAATATGCCAAGGCCATTACACTGAGGAGTGGCAAGGAGTTACCTGGTATTGAGAACAACAAAGTGATCATTGAGGACAATGATCAACCTGAGGGGGAGGCAGCCTTAAAGGATGATCAAGTTGCTGAGAAACCAAGGACAGAAAAGGGTAAAGAGGTAGCAAAGGAACCAGAACCAGAGAAGAAGTATGTGCCACCACCTCCATACCAACCCAAGCTCCCATTTCCAGGGAGATTTAAGAAGCAACTAGTGAATAAGGCAAGAGCTGTATTTGAGAAGGCACTCAAAGAGACACCACTCACAATGCCTCTCATTGATGCATTCTTAATGATACCAAAGATGGGGAAGTTCTTGAAGGATGCCATTCTGAACAAGACAAAAGAGCTTCAAGGCATGGTAGTACTAAGTCATGAATGCAGTGCTATCATTCAGAAGAAGTCCATCCCAAGGAAGTTAACTGATCCAGGGAGTTTCACACTCCCTTGTGCCATTGGACCTCTTCTATTCTCTGGATGTCTTTGTGATCTAGGAGCATCAGTCAGCTTCCATTCTCCATAGCAAAGAAGCTGGGCTTTAGAGTGTTCAAGCCTGCAAGGATCTCTCTTATCCTTGCAGATAGATCAGTTAGATTGCCTATTGGTATGTTGGAAGATCTACCTGTCAAGATAGGTGGTTTTGAGGTTCCAACAGATTTTGTTGTGCTGGAAATGGATGAGGAACCAGTAAATCCTCTCATCTTGGGCAGGCCATTCTTAGCCACTGCAGGAGCTATTATTGATGTGAGAGGTGGGATAATAGAGCTTCAACTTGGGTCTGAAAGGCTCAAGTTTGATGTGAATGAGATGATGAAGAAACCCACCATTGAAGGTCAATGTTTCTATGTGGAGACAATGGACCAGTTGGCTGATGAGTTGCTGGAGGAGCTGAACACTGAGGATCCTTTTCAAGCTTCTCTAACTCAAGAACAAGGAGAAAATGAGCTCTTGGCTGAAGCAAGTGAAGGGTATAAGCTGTATCTGGACAATGCAAGAGAGCTGGGTCCTGAAACAAGGTTTTTGGAGCTGGAACAAAGTGGCTCTGAAGTTTTTGCTATCAAGGAATCAGTCACCAGCCAAAGCAGCTTGGACCACGACTGGAATGAGGCTGATGCACCCTCTGTTGAGCTCAAGCCTCTACCAACAGGGCTCAGGTATGCTTTCTTAGGCTTAAACTCCACATATCCTGTCATCATCAATGATAGCCTATTAGAGGATCAAGAGAGTGCATTGCTCAATGAAATAAGAAAGTTCAGGAGAGCCATAGGGTATTCTTTGGCTGATATTAGAGGGATCTCTCCTGACATTTGCACCCATAGTATCCACCTAGAGGACCAATCTATGTCCTCTATTGAGCATCAAAGAAGACTTAACCCCAACCTTAGGGAAGTGGTTAAGAAGGAGATACTAAAGCTTCTTGAGGCAGGGATAATTTACCCAATCTCTGACTCAAGATGGGTGTCTCCTGTTCATGTTGTGCCCAAGAAAGGTGGGATCACAGTGGTGAAAAATGATAAGGATGAACTCATAGCTCAAAGAACCATAACTGGCCATCGCATGTGCATTGACTATAGGAAATTGAATTCTGCTT
The DNA here is from genome assembly GCF_000478725.1 of Eutrema salsugineum. NCBI lineage: Eukaryota > Viridiplantae > Streptophyta > Magnoliopsida > Brassicales > Brassicaceae > Eutrema > Eutrema salsugineum. The sequence goes on along the minus strand of NW_006256895.1, from coordinate 4,428,681 downwards.
CTAGAAAAGATCATTTCCCTTTACCATTCATTGATCAAATGCTTGAAAGGTTAGCTAATCATCCTTATTTTTGTTTTCTCGATGGGTACTCGGGTTCTTCCAAATTCCCATAGACCCTCGGGATTGATATATTCATAAATTGCATCATTTAATGTACATATTCTAGTCCAAATTATGTCTCATTTGCATACATTTTAGGTCTTTAGGCATTGTTTTAGGACTTAGGAGATTGCATTAGGTCCAAGAGAGTTTTGCATAGTTTAGAGTGTTAAACAGGTGCTTTTGGAGCTTATTTGGAGTGGAGGATGTGATTCAGATGAAGAAATGGAGTTGAAATGATCAAAAATGGTGAAAAGGAGCAATTTTGGGTTTCTAGGCAAAATGATGTACTGATGGCCGAAGATTCTCGGCCAAAATCCTTCCCGCGGGTAGCTTTCTCGGCCAAAAACACGTACCGCGGTCAAGACTCTCGGCCAAAAACCCCGGGTGCAGATACATTTCCGAAATCGCGTCACCGGAAGCTCTTGCCGGCCGATTCAGCTTACAGGATCTTCAGCAAAGTTGGAGATAATTGACTCAAGAATCCAGGACAGGTTGAATCAGGGCATTTGGAGCACTGAGCTGAACGATACGGTCACCGGAAGACAGACCTCTCTCGCATCCATTCCGGAATAATCCGATACTCCTGAATGATCGCCTGTCCGGGGAACCTTCCGGTCCGATTCAATTGTCGAAGGCTTCATCAAGGTTGGAGTAGATTAGATCACGGTTCAGAACAAGTAGAATCATGGAATTCGGACGTGTGAGCAGAAAGTTAAGCTCGTCGGAAAAAACTCCTGTCTCGCTGCCGTTTTGGACCAAGCCGATGAGCTCCGAAGAACTCGAAGGACGGTGCACTTCCAGACCGATTCGGTTTCCGGGGCCTTGAGGAGAACCAGAGATATTTGAGTCCTATTTCCAGAACGTCCAAGATCATTCAATTCGGATCTATGATCAGGAAGATACGGTCTCCGGAATGGACACATGCCTAGACGCCTCTCTCTGATCGTGTAAATGCACTGCGAATATTGGCCCTCCAGGAAGCCTTCCACTTCCCAAGCACGGAAGCTTCCTTCACCAAAGTTGTAGATATATGAGTGCTCTCGCCTCTGCAACCGGAATCACTCAATTCGGACAAGTATCTTATGAGTTACACTCTCCGGAATGCGAAGTGGTCCCGACAGCCCTGAATGATGCGAGCTAAGTGAAACATGACACGGTTTGAATGCCACGGTCTGGGACTTGACCGTGGCAACTTTTACACACCTTCGGAGATTGACACGATCTTCATGCCATGGTATACACTTGACCGTGGCAAACAAACACTTGGCTGGGAGGAACTTTACAAGCATTCGGGTTTTGACACGGTTTGAATGCCACGGTCTAGGACTTGACCATGGCAACTTTTACACACCTTCGGCTTTTGACACGACCACTTGCCACGGGGCTTGACCAAGAGCTACTAGACCGTGGCAATCCAAGAAGTTCATCACCCAAACCCAGAAAAGAAGAGACACGGCCACTAGACATGGTGTAAATCAAGCCATGGCAACCTTGATCATGAAGAATCTGTCCAAGGACTTTGACACTATCAGTTTGCCACGGTCAGTTTGCCACGGTCTGTCCAAGCATCATCTGACCGTGGCAAACCACACCACTATCCATCAACGCCGGGTCAGGACCCAGTTTGTCCTGGGCTGACCCGGTCCGCAAGAGACACTATATATGCTTTTTAGGGTTTTTTCCAAGACTTAAGCTTTGTTTTCTCTTGTTTCTCTTTCCCCTTTTGTTAAAAAAACGAGTTTGTTAAGAGATATCTCAAGGATTTAATCAATCTAAGTCTGTTTCTTATCATCTCATCTTCTTATCTTTGCTTCTAATCATGATTAACATCACCCCTTGCAAAAGAAATGGTGTGTTCATCATGATTAGTGAGTAGTCTTCTTTTAAGCATCTAGGTGTGTAGATTAGGGTGCTTAGATGTTTGATTTGTGATGTTTAGGGTCTAGATTCTCATTTCATTTCCTTAGTTAGATGCTCTTAATGCTAGATCTCTCATTATAAGCTTGATCTAGAACTTAGGCATTTCTCCACCCACAAGGTGTTTGATGAAATGCCTGAATGAGCTAACTTAAGGGTTTATGTCTTTTTCATCATGGGAATGATTTGTTAACTGCATGAATGACATATTAGAACTGTTTCTTAAAGCTCATTGATTCATATTTCACAAATGATGATTTGGTTTGAAAGTGGATTAGTGTAGAGATTAATGCTTTCATGAGAGGATTAGTCTAGATTAGAGTTCTAAGTTGAAATGTTTGAGATCATGTGATTGCTTGCTATGTCTTTCTGTATAAGATTCAGTCTTTCTTAGCTCTTATTTTGATGCACAAAGAGGCTGTCTGGTCATTTTAGACTTGGAACCTTATGCCTGGTCATTTTAAGAGCTAAGATCTTACCGCGGTACACAGCCCTCGGCCATTTTCCTTACCGCGGGAAGCTTTTCTCGACCAAAATTTGTCCTTGTCCGCGCGTTTCAAAGATCAGCAATCCGGGGAACCTTCCGGTCCGAACCAGTTGGCAGGGTCTTCAGAAAAGTTGGAGATAATCAAACAAAGATCCCAGAACAGTTGGAATCATCCAATTCGGACCAGTGGGGAGAAAGATACAGCTTCCGGAAGATGCACCAACATTACGCGCATCCGAGAACCGAACGGTGGAGTACAAAGATCACGGCGGACGGAACCTTTCCGGACCGAACCAGCTTGCCCGGTCTTCATCAAAGTTTGAGATCTTTGAAAGAAATTTTCAGAACGGTTGGGATCGCTAAATTCGGACGAGTGGTTTCAAAGATAAAGTCTCCGGAGTTCACATCGGTCAAAACAGCTTATTTCCCGGTGATTCCAATGCGGTTCAAAGATGTGAAATCCAGGAAGCCTTCCACTTCCCAAGCTCCGACGGTTTCTTCACCAAAGTTCGAGCTTATTGAGTCATCTTGACTATGGAACTGGTCTCAGAGCATTTGGAGTCGTGGGTTGAAAGTTACTGTTTCCGGGAGGTGACATGGTCGATACGAACCCAAATATGTTGCGGTACGCGCTAAGTGTTTTCTCAGGGCTCGGCATCGTTACCTCGACATCGGCCAAGTCAAGGCTCATATTTTGGGAGTATTCTGAACTAGGCCTCGTGCTGACGCCTCGGCACGTTGGAATCAAGGCATGCACACGTAAGAAATGAAGCTGGAAACGACTAAGTGTTGAACGTGCACCTCGGCGCAATGACTTCGGCGTGCATGCCGGCCCCTGTTCGCTCAAACCCCTCGACTACCAAGCGCCTCGGCATTTCATGCCGAGGTCCATTGTCACGAACCCAGAATCAAGAACAAAGCTGCCCAAGAACACACACGTGAAGATGGATCGAAGACTAGGGTTCATGCATGTTCTTGACGTATTCTTCACGAGATCTTCATTTGGATCTGGACTCATGTGCACTCCTCGACATGAAGACCTCGGTTTCACTCTCCGACACACCGTGGCACTCACCCATCAACCCAAGAACGCGGTTCAGTACCCGGTTTGTTCCGGGCTGACCCGCGACACTTTACCTTTGCTATATATACATTTTGAGACTAAAAACCTAATCATCTTATCTCTTATCTGTTTTTGGCTTTAAGAACTTACCTCTTTTGTGAAACTTGATCAGTCTAATCCGATATCTCGTTTTTGCATCAGAAATCTTGTTCTTTCTTTATTTTCTTTTGTCATCTATCATTAAACTCCTCATCATGACTAGCTACACGTCTTGCAAAAGACTTAATGAGCTCGTTATGATTAGTGAATAGTCGTTTAAGCGGCTTTAGATGAGTAGATTAGGGTGCTTTCAAGGTAGATTAGTGGGTTTAGGTGTCTAGTCTTGCATGTTTCATTCCTTAACCGACGAGATCTCTAGGCTGGATCCAAGCACATCACTTGAGGTTCAGATCTGAGACATATCTCGCATCAAAAGTGTTTGTAGAAATGTCTGAACCACTCGGTTAAGGGTTTAAGAGTCTTTCATCGCGGGGTGATAGTTTGTTCTCTTAAATGACATTTTTGAACTGATTCTTATTGCTGATTGATTCGATGCTTCTCAAAAGACATTTTTGGTATGAAGGAGAATCAGTTTAGATGCTTAATACTTTCATGAGAAGATTAACATGCCTTGAGTTCAAAGTTAAATGAAACCGCTTGATGTTTTGATTCATTAACCAACTAGTTGAACTTGGAAGCACCCGAGTCAAGTATCTCGTCTAAAGTCCCTTGCTTTATTACATATTATCATCATCTGAATCGTTTAGTTATTATTTGCATCCTGTCTCTGTTTAGATCTAATCATTTGCTTTACCTTTCATGCTTAGTCGTTTGTTACGTAGCTTAGTTCAAAACCTTCACCTTTTGTCTTGACTTAAATGAACAAACATCATAGTCTAGTGTCTCGTTGACTTGTATGGATTGATACCTCTTTGTGCTACTTCGACAAAGGGGATTGATAGCCCTGAGACCTAAAAAGTCATATCTATCAATTGGCGCCGTTGCCAACTTGTCGGAGCATTAGTCTTTTGTTTGTTCTTGAGTTCAAGATTTTACCTTTCTTTGTTTTACTAACTTCCTTGCAAGTTCTTGTGTTGCTTTCAGGTGCATGAAAACCAGGTCTCGGAGCACAGAACCGCCTCTACCGTACGACGACAACATCAACCGGATTGAGAGGCGAGCTCGCGAGAGGGAATGGCATTTTGAACGAATTGGAATGGCAGAACAGCAAAGGATCGAGCAACAGGCTCAAGAAACCGAGCACCAGGCTCATGCTAATCAGGCGCAGGCAGGCAGGAATGAACAACAAGCCTATGTTAACCAACAACAGGCTCAAAGAAACGAAAGGCTTGCTCAGCAAAACCAACAACAAGCTAATAGAAACGAGCAACAAGCCCACCATGTTCATCCGCCACCGCCACAAGCTCAGAGACAACCTCATCCGGTCTTTGTTGGAGAGAACGACCGAGCTAATGCGCACCAATACCGAGCTGGGATTCAAGCTCCACCAGTTCAAAATAACAACTTTGAAGTTAAAGCTTCCCTCCTCAACATGGTGCAGAACTCAAAGTTCCACGGTCTAGCCGGAGAAGACCCTCTTGAGCATCTAGATCAGTTTGATCGGGTTTGCGACCTAACTAAGATCAATGGTGTCTCGGAAGATAGCTTCAAGCTACGCTTGTTCCCATTCAGCCTCGGTGATAAAGCTCACCAGTGGGAAAAGAACCTCCTGAGGGGTTCTATACAAACCTGGGAGCAGTGTAAACTGGCGTTCTTATCAAAGTTCTTTTCCACATCACGCACGGCTAAGCTCAGAAACCAGATCTCAAGCTTCACGCAGCACAATAACGAGAGCTTTAGCGAGGCTTGGGAACGGTTTAGAAGTTACACTAACCAATGCCCACACCACGGCTTCTCAGAGGCATCCCTCTTGAGTACTTTATACCGAGGTGCCCTCCCCAAGATCCGAAACCAACTAGATACAGCTTCAAATGGAAATTTTCTTGGGAAAGAGATCAATGCGGCAATGGAACTAGTCGAGAACCTAGCCATGTCTAATGATACTTATGGCGAGGACTTTGATAGAGCAAACCGTACAGAGGGCTCTGGTGAAGAACAGCGTATGAAAAAGGATATCAGAGAGCTTCAGAGCAAGCTTGACAAAGTTCTGATGGCGACTCAAAAGCCAATACACTTTGTAGGCGAGTTTGATGAGCAAGGGCCAAGTTTTGATAATGTAAACAAAGATGGTCTAACTCAAGAGGAGCTGAACTACATAGGGAATCAGCAGAGGTATCAGCGGTTCAACAACTACAACAGTAACCCAAACCTCTCATACAGAAACCCGAATGTAGCTAACCCTCACGATCAAGTGTACCCTGCTCCGCAACAACAACAAAGCTACGCTCAAAAGGCTCCTTATCAGAATACCTTCCAGCCCAAGCAACAGTTTAGTGGGCAACAGCACGACTACACTCAGCAGAATCAAGCGGCTCAGGGTAACAACTTCACCAACCAACCGCAGCATCACAAGTTTCCACCAGGGTTCAATCCGCAGCCGATGGGTAATCAGCAACAGAATCAGAGAACGGGTCAGAACCAGCTGGGGAACGATGTCTGTGGGATCTTACAGCAACTGTTACAGGGTCAGCAGAGAGTTGAGAGCCAGCACGCGACAATGCAGCAAGACATTAGAGAGCTTAAGCAAAATCAAGCCTCTACATCATCCCGAGGCCCGGATTTACCAGGTAAACCGGAGCCAAACCCCAAGGAGTACGTGAACGCCATTACATTGAGGAGTGGCAAGGAACTACAAGCTCCGAAGCCTACGACTAAGCTCATTGAGGCCAATGAGCAATCAGAGGGGGAGGCAGCCTCAGGTGATGCGTGTAAAGAAGCGGATTTTGAGAAAGAACCGATCAAGGACAACGGAAAAGAGGTGGAAAAGACAACTGAGCTCGAAAAGCCATACGTTCCACCACCACCTTACCAACCCAAGATACCGTTCCCAGGGCGTTTCAAAAAGAAAATCTTAGACAAAGCCAAAGCGGTCTTTGAGAAACACTTGGAGAACACGCAACTCACCTTACCCATTATAGATGCTTTCTTAGCTATACCACAGCTTGGGAAGTTTCTAAAGGATGCGATCCTCAACAAGACAAAGGAGCTCCAGGGTATGGTAATACTGAGCCATGAATGCAGCGCCATAATACAAAGGAGGTCTATACCAAGGAAGCTATCCGATCCGGGCAGCTTTACCTTACCGTGTGCTTTAGGTCACTTGAAGTTCTCAAACTGCTTGTGTGATCTAGGAGCTTCTGTGAGCCTGATGCCATACACGGTGGCGAAGAGATTGGGATACAAGAGTTACAAGCCGGCCAAGATCTCTCTCATACTAGCTGATAGATCGGTTCGCTTACCGGTGGGTTTGCTTGAGGATTTACCTTTAAGGATCGGTGAGATAGAAATCCCCACGGACTTCATAGTTCTTGAGATGGACGAGGAACCATTGGACCCTATCATCTTGGGCCGACCGTTCCTAGCGACCGCAGGAGCCATTATAGATGTGAGAGGAGGAATGATTGAACTACACATCGGTTCCGAGCATATGAAGTTCAATGTGAAAGAGATGATGAAGAAACCGACTATTGGAGGTCAGGTTTTCTATATGGAAGTGATGGAGGAGCTAGCTGATGAGCTCCTGGCAGAGTTGAACACAGAGGATCCGTTACAAGTGGTCCTTACACGTGAACAAAGCGAGCACGGGTACTTGAACGAGGAAAGCGAGGTATACAAGCAACTTTTGGACCAACCGAAGGAACTTGGAGCTGAAGCCAGGTTTTTGGAGCTCAGGAAGAGTGGCCTCGACATCTTAGACAGCGAGGGGTCCATGGGAACAGAGGAGACACCTCGGGATATCATGACCGTGGCAACTCATATCGAGGCCGATGATAATCCGCGCGAGAACAAGGAAAAGGCCGAGGAAGCTGTTCCGGGCCAATGTAGCTTTGATACCGATTGGAATGAGGCAGACGCTCCCCCTGTTGAGCTCAAGCCTCTACCAACAGGGCTCAGGTATGCGTTCTTAGGCTTGAACTCCACTTTCCCTGTGATCATAAACGATAGTTTGCTTGAACATGAAGAACGTGCATTGCTTAATGAAATCAAGAAATTCAGGAGAGCAATAGGGTATTCCTTGGCCGACATAAGAGGAATCTCTCCTGATATATGCACTCACCGGATCCACCTGGAGGACCAAGCCATGTCCTCTATTGAGCACCAACGTCGCCTAAACCCGAACCTCAAAGAGGTGGTTAAGAAGGAGATACTAAAGCTCCTTGAGGCAGGGATCATATATCCAATCTCTGACTCTCGGTGGGTATCTCCTGTGCACGTTGTGCCCAAGAAAGGTGGTATCACAGTGGTAAAAAATGATAAGGATGAACTCATAGCCCAAAGAACTATAACCGGCCATCGCATGTGCATTGACTATAGGAAATTGAATTCTGCATCAAGAAAAGATCATTTCCCTTTACCATTCATTGATCAAATGCTTGAACGGTTAGCCAATCATCCTTATTTCTGTTTTCTCGATGGATACTCTGGATTCTTCCAAATACCAATAGATCCAAGAGACCAAGAGAAAACGACATTCACTTGCCCTTATGGCACTTATGCTTATAGGAGAATGCCTTTCGGTTTGTGTAATGCACCGGCCACTTTTCAAAGATGCATGATGCACATTTTCTCTGATCTAATTGAAGAGAAAGTTGAGGTGTTTATGGATGATTTCTCCGTATACGGCTCCTCTTTCTCCGAATGTCTTGCTAATCTTTCTCAGGTTCTAAAGAGATGTGAGGAGCATAGGCTTGTATTGAACTGGGAGAAGTGTCATTTCATGGTACAAGAAGGCATTGTCTTGGGGCACAAGGTATCAGAGAAGGGTATTGAGGTGGACAAGGCCAAAATCGAGGTAATGGTGAACCTACAAGCTCCGAATTCTGTAAAAGGGATAAGAAGCTTTCTTGGGCACGCTGGGTTCTATAGGCGGTTCATTAAGGATTTCTCCAAGATAGCTAGGCCTTTAACTAGGCTATTGTGCAAAGAGGTGGAGTTTATCTTTGATGAAGAGTGTGAGGAAGCGTTTAAGAGGATCAAGGAGGCTTTGATCAGTGCACCAATTGTACAAGCTCCCGATTGGTCTTTACCATTCGAAGTGATGACTGATGCATCTGACTATGCCGTGGGAGCTGTCTTGGGGCAGAAGAAAGATAAGAAACTCCATGTGATTTACTATGCCAGCCGCACCTTGGACTCAGCTCAAGAAAAGTATGCAACCACCGAGAAGGAAATGCTTGCCATTGTGTTCGCATTTGACAAATTCAGGAGTTATCTAGTGGGATCAAAAGTCACGGTTTACACAGATCACGCGGCCTTGAGGTACTTGATGTCTAAGAAGGACGCTAAGCCGAGGCTTTTGAGATGGGTCCTATTGCTCCAAGAATTCGACATAGAAATACTTGACAAGAAGGGCATTGAAAACGGGGCCGCAGATCATCTCTCAAGGCTGAGGATTGAAGAAAAGGTCCCTATAGATGATGCTTTACCAGAGGAACATCTCATGCTGGTCCGGTCTTACTTAGAGGTGGAAGAGGCCAACACAATCAAAGAAAGAAGCCTCCCATGGTTCGCGGATCTTGTGAACTACCTGTCTTGCGGTTTAGAGCCACCGGATCTTGATGCCTATCAGAGGAAAAAGTTCTTTAGAGATGTGACGAGATATCATTGGGATGAGCCGTATCTTTACGTGCTTAACAAAGACCATCTCTATAGGCGATGCTTGGCCGAAGAAGAGATCCATCCGGTGCTACAAGAATGCCACGGTTCAGCGTACGGTGGTCACTTAGGTGCATTCAAGACGGTTGCCAAAGTTTTGCAAAGCGGCTTCTGGTGGCCGACTATGTTCAAGGACGCTCAAGATGTGGTATCGAGATGCGAGGCTTGTCAAAGGCACGGTAACATATCCAAGAGGAATGAGATGCCCCAAAACCCAATCTTTGAAGTCGAGGTCTTCGACTGTTGGGGCATTGACTTCATGGGTCCCTTTGTGAGTTCATACGGAAATCAGTACATCCTTGTCGCGGTGGACTATGTGAGTAAGTGGGTCGAGGCTGTTGCATCCCCAACCAACGATTCAAAAGTGGTGGTAAAGCTTTTTAAAAGTATCATTTTCCCACGGTTTGGAGTTCCAAGAGTAGTAATCAGTGATGGGGGAAGCCACTTTATCAATAAGACTCTTGAGAGTCTTTTGAAGAAGCATGGGGTAAAGCACAAGGTGGCCACACCTTATCATCCGCAGACTAGTGGTCAAGTGGAGGTCTCTAACCGACAGATAAAGGCTATTTTGGAGAGGACCGTGAGCTCATCTAGAAAGGATTGGAGCAAGAAACTTGATGATGCTTTGTGGGCTTACAGAACCGCGTACAAGACCCCCATTGGAACCTCACCGTTTAACTTGCTCTATGGGAAAAGCTGTCATCTACCGGTTGAGTTGGAATACAAAGCATTGTGGGCAGTGAAACTTCTTAACTTTGACATCAAGACTGCACAAGAGAAGAGGGTTTTACAACTTCATGAGCTTGAGGAAATCCGGTTAGATGCTTTTGAGAGCTCTAAAATCTACAAAGAAAGGACTAAAGCGCTTCATGACAAGAAGATACACAAGAGAGAGTTCAAAGAAGGAGACCAAGTTCTGCTGTTTAACTCGAAACTCAAGCTATTCCCTGGGAAGTTGAGATCCAGATGGTCCGGTCCATTCGAAACTCTTGAAGTAAGGCCTTATGGAGCGGTTGTTCTAAAAGGAAAAGATGGACAAGGCTTTGTGGTAAACGGTCAGAGGGTAAAGCACTACCTGGCATCAGAAACAAGAGAGGGAGCTACCTCAGTTCCTCTTCTTGAACCAGAATCAGCCTGAAAAGGTATGAAAAGTCAAACTTAGTGACGTTAAACAAAGTGCTCTTGGGAGACACCCCAAGCTTATCCTTGTACATATTTCGCTTTTCATCTTCTTTTTCTTTTTACTTGAAGCTTTTTGAAGGGTTTGTTAAGTGTTTCAGGAGTTAGATGGTGAATCTTGATGATGAGAATAAGAAAAAGCTCGAAAATGACACGGCCTGATGAATAAAGTCCTAGAGTGTACGTAGCCTCGGTATCGACCCTTGGTATATACATACCGCGGTCACCTTTACCGAGTAAAGCCTGAGAACCTCGGCTAGACTCCTCGACTCGATTTCATCATAGCCGTGTCCGAGAAGGGTCATAGTGAAATGACTAAGTGTGGGGGAGGGCCACGGTGTAAACACCTCGGTATAATTATACCGAGGGGCAAAGTTCACTTCAAACGGTCTAAAACCTCGATCGAGGCCGCGACCAGTTTACACCAAGGCCGGACCGTTTAAACCCCCAGCACCAAGTGTTCTCTGTTAATACAAGTGACCTCGGCATGATGCCCTCGTGGTGGAGCGTGCCGAGGTGCCCGGCTTCAAGAATGATCAAAAACATGAACACTTGGGACACTTGAGTCAAAGAAGAGGGTTTGCGCGACCTAGGGGAAACACTTGATGGCCGCGGAGAAATTCTGGTTAACTTGAGCTCATGACACTCGGCTTGATGCCCTCGGGGTGGAACAAGTCGAGGCCGCTCAAGAAAACACGAGAAAAATCACTCTAGTCCGTACGGCCCACGTCATCCCCCTTGTCGCGCCATTTGGAAGCCTTTGCGCGGTAATTTGAATTTAAACGCCCGGTCAAAGCTGTTTTGGCGCGGGTCAACGGTCTCAGCTGGAGGAGAAGGGGGGACCAGTCCCACTACAGTCCAAGCGCCAGCTGGAAAGCGCGACACCGCCCATACCAGCCTCCATCCCGAGCCATG
>NW_006256895.1:4341694-4416128 GCF_000478725.1 Eutrema salsugineum | reverse complement strand
TATGGAGCTGTTGAGAGCTTGAGATACTCGATGATGTTACACTCATCTTTCAAAACATGGGCTTGGCCGAATTCTTCATGATGAGCGATGTTGCTTACGAGGGGATCACACAACAGTTTCTTGCCACTTTGGAGGTTGTCATCTACCCCAAGAGAGATCCCAAGCGTCTACATGGCAAAGGGTTCGGACACATTGAGTTTGACATAGAAGGCGTGCACTACAAGGTCAGTTTCAAGGAGCTTGATGAGATATTTGGATTTGAAAGGAATGGAAGCTCGCTTGACAAGTTTGTGTACCCTCGTGATGAGTTGGCCGCGTTGTGGGAAACGATATCTTTTGGGCCTTACTTGGGAGGCAAGAGCAAGACAAGCTGCATCAGGAACCCTGCGATCAGATACACCAACCGGGTCCTGGCCTCTACGTTCTTCTCTACATACAACCCTGGTGTGATTCACACGGCAGAGCTTGAACTGTTGGGACTTGGACTTAAACCGCTCATCACTCAAATGAAGAACAAAAAGGAGTTCCAAGGGCCAATGCATGTACCGTCTTTAGGAGCGTTCTTTGCGATTCAAATGCTCACCTATAGACACAATGTGTGGTGTGACCGAAAGAAGAAGGGAGCAAGGAGGCTTCAGAACGGTTGGATTGTCACTAAAATCTTGAGAGCTCAAGGGTTCATCTTCCCTGATTCACCATCGAGGCCGAGTCTCATTAATGAGCAATACCTAAGTAAAAGTGGTTTCTTTGGAGGCAAGTCAGGGGATAGATGGGTTTACAACTTCACGCTGATGCACAGGGACGGTACACAAGTTCTACTGCCTAACCGAGGCCTCACCATGCTTGATAAGCAGTGTAACGTCTCCTTCTATGTCCTCAAGTATCAGTTGTACAACCCATCTCTCGGCCCACCAATGCGCAAGTGCACCAAAGCCATACCTAACAAGCCTCAGAACGAGAACGGCCCGGCCGGAGGTGAGAATGAAGAAGAACGGCATGCTGAGAGAAGGATGGGAGCAGGCCGATATCATTTTGATCCATACGTGTGGGGTGAGCCTGAATACCACACCAAGAAGCTGTATTTGCGAGTGAACACTCTCCAAAAGTGGTGTAAGTGGCAAGACAAGACCATTCATGCCTTGGTGGACTGTGTAAGGCACCTGAAGAAGAAGGTCAAGCAGCTAACACGGCCATCTTCTCCGGACAAGAACTCAGCAACCTCAACCGCACCGGTTACACAAGAGGAGGTTGGGGAAAGCTCAAACGCAAGGAACCCGGAGTTTCCACCAGGCAAAGAGGATTGGATCGACCCTGCCTCGGCATTCTTACCTGAACCCTCAGATAGCAGCCCACCACGTCAATCCACACCCTCCTGCTCAACATCAAATCCCTCGTACTACTTGGGATCAAACCTCTCCGACTAAGGTATCGACTTCAAACCCTGAACATATGCATCTTGTGTATATCATTCTGCATTCGTTTAGTTTGTCTTTTTACTTCTCTCACACGCTTCTATAACACACGGGACTGTGTTGTTTAAGTGTGGGGAGGAGCTTTGTGTTTTCTGATCTTGTTTTCTTTGTTCTTATTTGACTTTTGCATTCTTGAGTCTCATCTAGCTTTGTACATATGGTAAAACCGCATCATTCTAGTTGCATCTCGCATTTTAAGATCGAGTCTAGGTTGCATCATGTAGGATTGCATCAGTGCAAGGAGCAATGATAGATTTTTTCCTAGAGAGTAAATCACTCGAGAACTTGAACTAAATATGCTTGTGAAACTCATTCTGTGCTTGTAAAGCTTGAAACGATTTGAATCTGTGAAGCAAGTCTAAATTACACTCAACTCTAGTTAAGTGATAACCCTGAACTTGAATTGTAAATATCTTTTGATGCATTGCTTGAATTGGCTTGTGGATACCGATATACATACTTGAGCTAGAATCATTGCTTTTACCACCCTCTTTCCTTAGCTCAAGTAGCTGAATCCGCATCATGGATCAGTTCCCTCACCTTGAACCCAACTTTCTTTTCGAGCCAATGTTTGTGTGTGAATTGTAAGGCCACCTTGGACCGAACTTAGCAGAAAGTGTTAGGTTTAGAGCGACAAGGGCATGTCTCATTGAGTGCTATGTTCCAACATCAGGGAACTAAGAGTATTGGCGAGAAGTAAGTGTGGGGGAAAAGATCTATTGGTGAGTGGAAAAAGGCGAGCTGAGTGGAAAAGAGAGTGTGGAGATAGCTAGGGGAATGAAAGAAAAAGAATCGAGTCTTGAATTGAAAAAGATAAGCTCTGTTGTTCTAAAAAGTAAAGTATAGTCTCTAAAATGAAAAGAAGCCAAAAAGGCTCAAGTGTTCTAAAAAAAAAGAAAAGAAAAGAGGGTAATCGCTGTAAAAGAAAAGAGCTGTGTGAATAGGTAAACACCAAGACTTGGAAATCAAAACAAAAGTGAGTCCCCTAGTGAAAAGAAAGCAATTGAGAGAGTGAGGATTTTGAGAAAAGCTTTGAGTGGAGTGTGGGGTGTGATGAGTCCTGCCCTTGTATGCATCGGTTGCTTTTTACCTTTAGCATTCTGCCAAAGTTTGGTCGTTCATTGAGTGATCCCATTGTTGCATTACACCCGCTTGAATATTGATGAGATCATTTTTGTCTCATGACCTTACCCTAGCCAAGCCAGCCTATTTGAACATTGCATCATTTGATTCACCGGTTACGAGCTTAATGAATGTGAAAGAGTTGAATGTGATAATGACTTGTGGAGATTCTGTGCTTTAATTGTAAAATATCTGAGTATGGCTTTGCATTGCATATTTGAGCATGAATCCAAGTTCTCTTTGTGATCACTTCTCTCTAAAAAGGAAATATGAGCTCCATCTGCATTAAAACCTCTTTCTTCTCATTTGTTCTCTTTGCTTAAGGACAAGCAAAGGACAAGTGTGGGGGAGTTGATATGTCTATATTTTACATCATTTAGAGTGCATTTTGGAGTCCTCATTATGTGTTTTCCCCATGTAAATTGAGTCTTTAGGCATGAAAATAGGATTTAGGGCTTGCATTAGGTCCCAAAGAGTTTTGCATGTTTTGAAGTCCTTATCAGGTGCTTTGGGAGTCATTTGGAGCCTAAGAAGAGGAGCAGAGAAGAAGACGGTGAAGAAAAAGGTCAAAAATGGTGAAAACCGCTTGGAGGAATTTCTCGGCCAAATCGCGTACCGGACGGACAGAAACCTCGGCCAAAATCCTTACCGATCGTTCAACCTCGACCAAAAAGCTTACCGATCGCTCAGCACCGACCAAAGTCCGTACCGATCGACCAAAGTCAGCCTGGGTCGAAGATCAGGTGTAAATACCGCGGGTTGAGTTTTTGGCCGAGGCGAAGGAATTTTTACGACCAAAAAGCTTACCGCGGTACACAGCCCTCGGTCATTTTCCTTACCGCGGGAAGCTTTTCTCGACCAACATTACGCGCATCCGAGAACCGAACGGTGGAGTACAAAGATCACGGCGGACGGAACCTTTCCGGACCGAACCAGCTTGCCCGGTCTTCATCAAAGTTTGAGATCTTTGAAAGACCCTGTTCGAGCCCAACTCACTCTTTCTTCAAAAGAGCCCTAATTATGTGTGTTTTAAAAGATCTTTCAAAGATCTCAAACGTTAACCTTAGATTTTCTTAGAGAGAGTTTTTGTTTTTGAGAGTTTTTGGGGAGACAAGTCTGAAACTCTGTTCCGGAGAGAGAAGATTTCGAACCCCTGTTTATTAATCTATTTACTGCTTACTGCAAGTTATTCAATCATGCTTATTGCTTCAATCTCCATGTCTGAGTAGTTTGCTTGTTAGGTTTAGGGTTCTCATAAAGGATTTCATTGGATGTTAGATTGATTGGTTAGTTAGGGTTCATACTCTATTTAGTTCTTCACCATAGGTTGTTCTTAAAGCTAATTCTGGACTGGCCACCTAGAACTTAGATCTTAGGTTGCTTAATTGACACGGAAGTGTAATTGAATAACTGGAAAGAACCTAGGGTGAGCAAAGTAGCTATTCGCAAAGGAATTTGGTTTAGATACTTTGTGAACATATCGAACTTGAGCATTAAAGCTGGTTTAAATCTTTAGGGTTTGCAAAGGAATTTGGAATTCTAAGATTTTGACTTAGATAATTCTCACAACGGAAGTTGGTTAATTATAATTCTGTGATTCGAGTTCAAGAACTGTACTTAAACCTGAACCCTGACTAATCGATTGATCTGCATGCATTGATTTCCTGAGAAACTCCCTAAGCCTAATCTCCATCCATCTGAATCTTACAAACCGTTTTTATTGCTGCTTAGTCTAATTCTGTTGCATTGCTATTTATTTACAATATTTCTGCTTAGCGTAATTCAATCTCTATAAGGTTTATTGAGTGATCTCATGTCTCTGTGGTTCGACCCCTACATACTACAACTGCACATCTGTGCTCTTGCAGAGTAGCTTAGGGATTAAATTTTGAGCATATCAAGTTTTGGCGCCGTTGCCGGGGACTTGATTTCGCCATTAAACCTAGTTTTTGAGTTTCGACTAAGTTTTTCGACTTAGTGTCGAGCGATACCACTTGTGGTGTCGCGCGACACCTTCTTTTCTTTAACCTAGTTTACTTATTTTCGTTTTCTCTCTTTGTTTTTGGTGTTTCAGGTTTATGCATACTCGTGGAACTAGGAGCAACAAGGACATCCCGCTAGTGAATTTGAGCAACGAACAGCTAGCTGAGTTAGAGCGAACGAGGCGGAAAGCAAGAGATCCGGCAATGATGGAAAACGCCAATGGACTTGTTCGTGATGATGATGGAACCTGGAGAGACCGAGAGGGTCATCTGTGCAATGCGAGAGGCCAAAGGATTGATGGAGATGGTAACATCATTCCACCAGCTCCTTTACCAGTGGATGTAGTTGACCAGAATCCACCACCTGCACCGCGTGGTAATGCTGTGATCGTTCCACATCAGAGGAATGCTTGATATGTTCATAATTTGCATCATTTAGGTTGCATAAATCATTCCAAATCATGTTTTATTTCATGCATTTTAGGTCCTTAGGGTTTGTTTTAGAACTTAGGAGATGCATTAGGTCCCAATCAGTCTATTGCATGTTTTGAGTGTCTATCAGGTGAATGTGGAGCTGAAAAGATGAATCAAGGAGGTGGAATGGTGAGCAAAGCTTGAAAAAGTGGAAAAATTGGGTCCTGGGAGATTATCGGCCATTCTCGCTGGCCAGGAAGGTTTTACCGGCCATTTCCATGTACCGCGGGAAGCTTTACCGGCCATTTTCATGTACCGCGAATGAAGTGTATCGGCCAAAATCTCCGGGTATGAACGTGTCTCAGAAATCGCCTGTCCGGGGAGCCTTCCGGTCCGATTCAGACGGCGGGTGCTTCATAGAAGTTGGAGAGCATTGTATCACGGTCTCTTAGCAAGTGGAATCGTGGAATTCGGACGCGTGAGCAGAGAGATAAGCTTGTCGGAAGGAACCCCAGTCTCGCAGCTATTCCGGACCGAACAGATCAGTCCTAAAGGATGCGAAGGACGGTGCACTTCCAGGCCGATTTAGTTTCCGGGTCCTTCATGAGAACCAGAGACATTTGAGTCTTCTTTCCAGAACGTCCAAGAGCATTCAATTCGGATCTATGAGCAGAAAGATACACTCTCCGGAATGGACACATGTCTAGACGCCTCTCTCTGGTCGCGTACATGCACTGCAAAGATGTGCCCTCCAGGAAGCCTTACACTTCCCAAGCACCGAAGTTTCCTTCACCAAAGTTGGAGATAAATGAGTCCTCTGTCTTCAGCAACCGAAATCATTCAATTCGGACAAGTCTCATAGGAGTTACACTCTCCGGAATGCGAAGTGGTCTAAGCTGCTCTGGATGCTGCGAGATGGTCTTGCGACTTGGTTAACCCGCAGGCCTGAAGATGAACGCCTGAATGCTGATGCTGCGAGTTGATATGTGCGGGTAAACTATCACTGGAAGAGGTCTGAAGCTCAAGAGCAAGAGAAATGCTAAGTCCACAATCGTGCGACTTAGGCATGCGAGTTAGCCGCGCCTGTTGAGCTCATCGAAAACTTGGCATCCAGCAATAGCACCAAGAATGCAGATCTAGAGCGAAAGAAGCAAGCTGGGAACATGGATAGATCGCAGATCGCTGAGGTCAAAGCTAAACTTGATTCTGTGCACAGCCTTTTAGTGGGTAAGAAATCTGTCAGATTCGCACAGGAGGTGGAGAGTTTCGAACCTGAGGATGCAGCTGAGGAAGAGGATGTCAACTTTTTCAGTGGATCAGGATTTCAGGGTCAGAGGTTTGGTAATCAGCAAGGTAACAGAAGCTACAGTGGAAATTACAGTGGAA
Source organism: Eutrema salsugineum (assembly GCF_000478725.1). Taxonomy (NCBI): domain Eukaryota; kingdom Viridiplantae; phylum Streptophyta; class Magnoliopsida; order Brassicales; family Brassicaceae; genus Eutrema; species Eutrema salsugineum. The sequence continues at coordinate 4,409,752 of NW_006256895.1, read as the reverse complement.
ACAATCAGAGGAATACCTTCAACAGTAATCAGAACTTCTCTGGTTACACGCCTAAGCCTCAGTACCAGAAACCTTTTTCGAGCAACAATTTTTCCAGAAACTACAGCACTCCTTCATCTCAACCTCAAAATCCTGACAATGAGATGAAGTCTATGCTGGAACAGATTCTGGAAGGTCAGCAGAAGCTCACCGTGGACTTTAATGGGAAGATGGATGCTCTCTACCTCGATCTGAATGGAAAAATCGAAGTTCTGAACACCCATGTCAAGCAGCTCGATACACAGGTAGCCCAAACTGCAGGTTCTGTTAAAAGGCAAGAGGGTTTTCTTCCTGGGAAGACTGACACCAATCCAAGGCATCACTGCAGTGCTATCACGTTGAGGAGTGGTAAAAATCTGAGTTCTGAGCCCACGAAGACGCCTCCTACACCTGAAGTCGTGGACTTAGAAGATTCTGAAGAAATTCCTGAGATTGCAGAGCCGGTGACGAGCGACACCATCACTAGTGTCGCGCGTCACCAATTGCAGAGCGAAGCTGTTGATATTCCGAATCCGAAATCTGCAGAGGAGAAAGTCTACAAACCTAAAGTTCCTTACCCAAGGAGCCCTAGGAAGTCCAAGCAAGAGCTTGATGATGCACGATGCAAAGCTCTGATGGAAAAGCTTGTGATTGAGATACCTTTGGTTGATGCTGTAAAAATCACTCCTGTCATCAGACGTTATGTGAAGCGAATGGTAACCAATAATCTCAGCCATGAACAGGGAGTGATGATGATATCTGAGCAAGTCAGTGCAGTGATTCAGAACCGAATTCCAGAGAAGCTGTCTGATCCAGGAAGCTTTGTCTTGGATTGCTCTATCTTCACAGAGAGATTCAAGAGATCGCTGTTTGATCTGGGTTCAAGGGTTAATCTCATGCCCTATTCGGTAGCTGTCAATCTCGGCATGACTGATTTCAAGCCAACAAGGATCTAACTCATCCTAGCTGATCGTTCGACAAGGATACCTGAAGGGGTGCTAGAAGATGTTCCAATCAAGGTTGGAGACTGCATGATACCGACTGACTTTGTGGTTTTGGAGTATGGAGAGGAGCCTAAAGATCCTCTTATCCTTGGGAGACCTTTTCTAGCTACAGCAGGTGCTATTATCGATGTCAGGAAAGGCATGATTGCTCTGAATGTTGGAGATCTGGTGATGAACTTTGACATGGACAAGCTGATGAAGAAGCCCACCATCGATGGTCAGACCTTCTATGTCGATACTCTCACAGAGTTTGCTGAGGAGTTTCTCCATGAGATGCTGCCTACAGACCCACTTGAGAGAGCTCTGACCACGTTTGCCTCTGAGGTCGAACACTTGGACGAAATTTCAGTATCTTACTCAAAGATGTTGGACTCCAGCGAGCATGCGATGCAGCTGGCATCGCAGGTTGAACAGCTTGAGACTCCTGCGAAGGTGAAGCAGTTATCCGACTGGAGTGAGGAGAAAGCCCCTAAGATTGAGTTCAAACAACTCCCTGCAGGACTTAGGTACGCATTCCTGGGCTCTAATTCTACTTATCCAGTCATTATCGATTTTTCTTTGAACAATGCTGAGGTTACCTTACTACTGAGCAAGCTGCGCAAGCATCGCAAAGCTTTTGGCTATTCTCTTGATGATATTTCAGGTATCTCACCAGAATTGTGCATGCACCGAATCCACCTGGAGGATGAGTCGAAGTCGTCGATTGAGCACCAGCACAGGTTGAACCCTAACCTGAAAGACGTCGTCAAAAAGGAGATCATGAAGCTGCTGGAAGCTGGAATCATCTATCCAATTTCAGATAGTGCCTGGGTGAGTCCTGTGCACGTGGTTCCTAAGAAAGGAGGGGTTACTGTTGTGAAGAATGACAAGGATGAGTTGATTCCGACGCGCACAGTGACTGGACACAGGATGTGCATCGATTACAGGAAGCTGAATGCAGCGACCAGGAAAGATCACTTTCCATTGCCCTTTATTGATCAGATGCTGGAGAGACTTGCAAGCCATCCCTACTACTGCTTCCTCGATGGGTACTCAGGATTTTTCCAGATCCCTATCCACCCAGACGATCAGGAGAAGACCACCTTTACATGTCCATACGGCACTTTCGCATATCGCAGGAAGCCCTTTGGACTCTGTAATGCTCCTGCGACGTTTCAGAGATGTATGATGTCCATCTTCACTGACATGATTGAGGATTTCATGGAGGTCTTTATGGATGATTTCTCAGTCTACGGATCATCTTTTAAGGACTGTCTGGATAATCTCTGCAAGGTTCTGGCTCGCTGTGAAGAGAAACACTTGGTCCTTAACTGGGAAAAGTGTCACTTTATGGTCAGAGATGGGATTGTGCTTGGACACAAGGTTTCTGCAGCTGGTATCGAAGTGGACCGTGCGAAGATCGACGTCATGACGAGCTTGCCACCACCCGATTCTGCGAAATCGGTTAGAAGTTTTCTGGGTCATGCAGGCTTCTATCGTCGCTTCATCAAAGATTTCAGCAAGATTGCACGCCCTCTTACTGCTCTGCTCTGCAAAGATGCTAAGTTTGAGTTTACAGATGAGTGCCTTGCTGCGTTCGAACAGATCAAGCATGCCCTGATAAGCGCCCCCATTGTGCAGCCTCCTGACTGGAATTTGCCTTTTGAGGTGATGTGTGATGCTAGTGATTTTGCTGTTGGTGCTGTTCTAGGACAGAAGAAGGATAAAAAGCTTCATGCCATCTACTATGCCAGTCGAACTCTGGATGATGCTCAAAGGAATTATGCTACTACTGAGAAAGAGCTGTTGGCTGTGGTCTTTGCTTTTGAGAAATTTCGGCCATACCTTGTGGGATCGAAAGTGATTGTGCACACAGACCATTCTGCACTCAAAAACTTGATGCGGAAGAAGGATGCGAAGCCTAGGTTGCTGCGATGGGTGTTACTCCTTCAGGAATTCGATATTGAGGTCAAGGACAAGAAGGGTGTTGAGAATGGTGTGGCAGATCATCTCTCACGCATCAGGGTTGAAGACGACGTACCCATAGACGATTTCCTGCGAGAAGAGAATGTGTATTATGTGGAAACCAAGTCCCAGAGCAGTTTGGACGAAGAATTGCAGGTTTTTCGAGTTGGAGGAACGTTAGTGACGAGCGACACCACCACTAGTGTCGCGCGTCACCTTTCTCAGGCGAACACAGAGACCTCCCAAATTCGAAACAGACTTCCTGAGACCAGTTCAGCTGCTGTATCCGCTACCCAACGCCCTTGGTATGCCGATATTGCCAATTATCTCGCTGCAGAGGCTGAGCCTGAGAACTTTAAGGGCTATGCAAAGAAGAAGTTCTTGAGAGAGCTGCGAAGATACCACTGGGATGAGCCATATCTGTACAAGCACTGTTCTGATGGGATTTACAGAAGATGCATTGCAGAGTCAGAAGTTCCAGAAGTGCTGTTTCATTGTCATGGATCCGAATATGCTGGACACTTTGCAACATTCAAAACAGTGTCTAAGGTTCTTCAAGCAGGCTTCTGGTGGCCCACCATGTTTCGCGACGCACATGCATTCATCTCGCAGTGCGATGCTTGTCAGAGGAGAGGAAAGATCAGCAAAAGACATGAGATGCCACAGAATTTCATCCTTGAGGTTGAGGTATTCGACTGCTGGGGTATCGATTTCATGGGTCCTTTTCCCTCTTCTTATGGGAACAAGTACATCCTGGTTGCTGTTGATTATGTCTCAAAGTGGGTCGAAGCCATTGCCAGTCCCACCAACGACTCTTCAGTGGTCCTTAAGATGTTCAAGACCATCATCTTTCCTCGATTTGGAGTGCCTCGAATTGTTATAAGTGATGGTGGTACTCACTTTATTAACAAGATTTTTGAAAAACTCCTAAGGAAGCATGGAGTTCGTCATCGAGTTGCCACTCCTTATCACCCTCAGACGAGTGGACAGGTCGAAGTCTCAAATCGACAGATCAAAGAGATTCTGGAGAAGACAGTGCGAAAAACTCGAAAGGATTGGGCTGCGAAGTTGGACGATGCACTCTGGGCGTACAGGACAGCGTTCAAAACACCTCTAGGCACCACACCTTTCCACCTGCTCTATGGAAAGCCCTGTCACCTTCCAGTGGAGATCGAACACAAAGCAGCCTGGGCGATAAAGCTGATGAATTTCGACATCAAGTCTGCTGCAGAGAGGAGACTGATACAACTGAATGAGTTGGACGAAATCAGGTACCATGCCTATGAGAATTCGAAGTTGCACAAAGAGAGGACCAAGGCGTATCACGATTCCAAAATCCTCTCCAGGCAATTCGAACCGAATGATCAGGTAATTCTGTATAATTCTCGTTTGCAATTGTTTCCTGGTAAACTTCGTTCTCGATGGTCAGGTCCTTTCATAGTCAAAGAGGTTCGCCCCTATGGTGCTATCGTCCTCCTCACACCAGATGGTAGCAGGGAGTTCACAGTCAATGGACAAAGGGTGAAGCACTACTCGGCCAAAGCTGAGATTCCGGATGGACATATCGTGCCTCTGGATGGTGCACCTCCTGCTTGAATCGCCATCAAGTCAAGCTAATGACTTAAAACAAGCGCTTGGTGGAAGGCAATCCACTGGTGAGTCTGTAAATAAGTCTTTTGTTTCAGTGATTTTCGTTTTTCTTTTCGTGTTTTAGGTGAAGCAGAGGCTGGTGTCGAGCGACACTACCTTCGGTGTCGCTTGTCACTTGTTTTCTCTATATATAAAAACAAAAAAAAAAAAAAAAAATTAGGAAATCAGGAAACCGAAGTCAAACCAGAAATTCGGATTGGTCTGCTGCAATTCGGTACGAGGAAAACAAGTGTCGCACGATACCATCATCAGTGTCGCGCGTCACCATCATTGCAGCCAGGTAAGTTATCTGTTTTTCCTGTGTTTCTCTGTTTCTTTTCTTTTGTCACCAACTTCGGATTTGATTACACTGGGGACAGTGTTATTCAAGTCTGGGGGAGGTAGTTGCTGACATTGTGTTTGTTTTTTTTAAGAGTCAGTTGTGTCAAAACGTTTTTAAGTCAAAACCTGTTGGAGATCATGATGCTTTTCCTGGAATTATTGTGCTGACTTTTCACCTAAGTGACCACTGCTGCAAATTCAGACTAGATCCGACTAATGAAAAATCCAAAGGCTGACCAGTTGACTAGAGGCGTCCATGTTTCCAACAGAATCCACTAACCTGAGCTAAGTACTGAACTTCACTTTTAACTCGCTGATGTGACTAATGCCTTAGAGCTTGATTCCTTATTCGTACTTGATCAATGAAAGCCTGTGTGAAATTTAATGAAGTGATTTCTCTCCCTTGTGACGAGCTAAGAAAGAAAGAAAAATGGCAAAAAGATTGAGATGATTTTCACTTAGGAGTGAAGGGCTAAGAATGTTTCCAATGATCCCATTATTTCACTTCTAAGTTGGAATGATCACACAAAGGAAGGAAGTGAGGGGTAGGAATGTTTCCCATGACCCCACTATTCGCTGAAAACCTTTGATACAAGGTAAGGGGACAACTTGGGGACTTGGTGGCAAACACCATCAGTACTCGCAGCTTTACCCTTATCGAGTATATGCCATAAAAAAATGATGATGAGTGTGCGAAAAGAATAAGTCTGGGGGAGAGAAAAGTACCAAAGTTTGTATGGCTGATTTGTTTGAGTACAGAATGGGAAAGAATCTAGTAGGTTCTGGGCATTGGAATCATCAGTGAGATCCAGCGATGAGGGTTTATGGACAATGTTGTGAAATTTTGGATTTAGTCTGGAAAGCTGTGAATGTCTGCGGAGAAGTACATGGTGGTTCGATTTGGAATGATGAAGCAGTAGTTAAGTTGCAGGGTGAACGGTCAAAGCGATGTTCCAATGAAAGGTTGAGTCTCTGTGTTTTCAAACTTCTTTCTCCTGTTTGGTGTTCTGTTTGCTTGAGGGCAAGCAAATGCTAAGTCTGGGGGAGTTGATATATCATGGTTTTTATGGTTTTTAACCATGGTAAATGTCTTATTTATAGAGTCTTTTTAGTGTCTTTCGAGTCTTTTGGAGTCTTTTCAGGTCATAGGTACGTTTGGAGCTTAACTGGAGACTTTGGAGCACTTTGGAGCTTAATCAGGATCAAATTCGTCAAGTATGGATTTTGTGCTTTAGTGACGCTCGACACCATGGAGAGTGACGCGCGACACTTGTTAGAGAAATAAGGAAAAGGCGATTTTGTTTCCTATTTGAAGAAGGAGTTGGGCCCAAACGTTTTCAAGGAAGCCCAAAACGTGTCTTAGAGATATATATATAGGATTTTTATTCCCTTTTTACGTTAACCTTAGATTTTCTTAGAGAGAGTTTTTGTTTTTGAGAGTTTTTGGGGAGACAAGTCTGAAACTCTGTTCCGGAGAGAGAAGATTTCGAACCCCTGTTTATTAATCTATTTACTGCTTACTGCAAGTTATTCAATCATGCTTATTGCTTCAATCTCCATGTCTGAGTAGTTTGCTTGTTAGGTTTAGGGTTCTCATAAAGGATTTCATTGGATGTTAGATTGATTGGTTAGTTAGGGTTCATAATCTATTTAGTTCTTCACCATAGGTTGTTCTTAAAACTAATTCTGGATTGGCCACCTAGAACTTAGATCTTAGGTTGCTTAATTGACACGGAAGTGTAATTGAATAACTGGAAAGAACCTAGGGTGAGCAAAGTAGCTATTCGAAAAGGAATTTGGTTTAGATACTTTGTGAACATATCGAACTTGAGCATTAAAGCTGGTTTAAATCTTTAGGGTTTGCAAAGGAATTTGGAATTCTAGGATTTTGACTTAGATAATTCTCACAACGGAAGTTGGTTAATTATAATTCTGTGATTCGAGTTCAAGAACTGTGCTTAAACCTGAACCCTGACTAATCGATTGATCTGCATGCATTGATTTCCTGAGAAACTCCCTAAGCCTAATCTCCATCCATCTGAATCTTACAAACCGTTTTTATTGCTGCTTAGTCTAATTCTGTTGCATTGCTATTTATTTACAATATTTCTGCTTACCGTAATTCAATCTCTATAAGGTTTATTGAGTGATCTCTTGTCTCTGTGGTTCGACCCCTACATACTACAACTGCACATCTGTGCTCTTGCAGAGTAGCTTAGGGATTAAACTTTGAGCATATCAGCGTTGGTACTGCGGTCTGGTTTCCCGTGCCAGCCGCCGCACCTTCCTTATTTTCAGCACCTTTATCCGATGTCTCGGCAAAGTCCTCACGACCCATCGCCTCCTGACCATCCTGGTCAACCATCGGTCTTTTCCCGTTGCTCTTCTCTCTTTCCCCAGCCTCAGGTTCGGTGGGGTTGAGAGCAGGCTCTTCATCCACATTGGCCTGACTTGGTTCGGCATTCTCCTTATTCTTTTTACTTTTTCCCGTCTTGTTGCTTTTACCCATCTGCAGAAATCGTTTAGTTAGTGCATCCTAACTATTACCAAGATCTCTAGACAAGCCTAAGCAACAACCTAGCGCAAGACCCTTTAGCCGATGAGTGGTGTACCCAAAACCCAACAGAACTGTCCTAGGAGCAAGCATGCTCTGATACCAACTTGAAACACCCCATCCCGAACTCTAAGCCCGTGGAGGTTGTTCCCGGTCGGACCGCTATACGGCTCCGACCCCATCAGTCCAATTTTAGGGTCAAGTCCTTTGTTTAAGTCATATTCGATATGTGTATTCTGAGATTCACTAAGTTAGAGTCAATATGTATTTATAGAAGACAGAAATGGATATTTTATTGATATAATAAAGGATTCATTACAACTTATGAGTCTGCATATAAGCTATTATAAGAGTACATGATCCTATCTATCCGTTTCAATACACCACTCATCCGCTTGGCTAACTGGTCCGCGCGCCTAGGCCAAATCCCTTCTTGGATCGCCATCCTTTCCTGAAAGGTCAATAGTATAAGTCTATGCAATTTTGGCTAAGTATATGCATGCACATGAATGCATTTCATGCCTATGATTCCCGACCCGAATTTGACCCACGATGACTATTCTAATCCGGATCATGGATCAGCCTTGGACAGGCCGAGTCTTGGCGAGATCCGTTCGGACTCCCAAGCCGCTCAACCGTCGCGCCAACCAGATCCGGTCCATATCCGTACGACCAATCGCGCATCATCGCCGGCCCAATCTCAATTCCATGTGATATGTTCATAATTTGCATCATTTAGGTTGCATAAATCATTCCAAATCATGTTTTATTTCATGCATTTTAGGTCCTTAGGGTTTGTTTTAGAACTTAGGAGATGCATTATGTCCCAATGAGTCTTTGCATGTTTTGAGTGTCTATCAGGTGAATATGGAGCTGAAAAGATGAATCCAGGAGGTGGAATGGTGAGCAAAGCTTGAAAAAGTGGAAAAATTGGGTCTTGGGAGGTTATCGGCCATTCTCGCTGGCCAGAAAGGTTTTACCGGCCATTTTCATGTACCGCGGGAAGCTTTACCGGCCATTTTCATGTACCGCGAATGAAGTATTTCGGCCAAAATCTCCGGGTGTGAACGTGTCTCAGAAATCGCCTGTCCGGGGAGCCTTCCGGTCCGATTCGGATGGCGGGTGCTTCATAGAAGTTGGAGAAGACTTGATCACGGTTTCATAGCAAGTAGAATCGTAGAATTCGGACGCGTGAGCAGAGAGTTAAGCTCGTCGGAAGGAACCCCTGTCTCGCAGGTATTCCGGACCGAGCAGATCAGTTCTGAAGGATGCGAAGGACGGTGCACTTCCAGGCCGATTCAGTTTCCGGGGCCTTCATGAGAATCAGAGACATTTGAGTCCTCTTTCCAGAACATATGAGATCAGTCAATTCGGAGCTTTGAGAAGAAAGATACGGTCTCCGGAATGGACACATGTCTAGACGCCTCTCTCTGGTCGTGTAAATGCACTGCAAAGATATGCCCTCCAGGAAGCCTTACACTTCCCAAGCATCGAAACTTCCTTGACCAAAGTCGGAGATAAATGAGTCCTCTGTCTTCTGCAACCGGAATCACTCAATTCGGACAAGTCTCCAGGAAGTTACACTCTCCGGAATGCGAGATGTCCCAGACAGCCCAGAGCAACTAAGTTAAGCATGCCGCGATAGAATGCCACGGTCCACACTTGGCCGTGGCAACTTTTGTGCACCCTCGGCAAATGGCACGATCTTCATGCCACGGTCTACACTTGACCGTGGCAAACACACACTTGGCTGAGAGGAACTTCTTGCAACCTTCGGCGATTGACACGGCCAAAATGCCACGGTCTGAGGCTTGACCGTGGCAACTTCTTGCAACCTTCGGCGATTGGCACGAGCTGAATGCCACGGTCTGGGACTTGACCGTGGCAAATGAACAAGTGGCTGGAGACAACTTCTACACAGTTTCGGCTTTTGACACGATTTCAAAGCCACGGTCTGAGACTAGACCGTGGCAAACATATACTTGGTTGGGAAGGACTTCACATGCATGCGGGTTTTGGCACGGTCTGAATGCCACGGTCTGGGGGCTTGACCGTGGCAACCTTTACACATCTTCGGCGTTTGACACAGTAGCTTGCCACGAGTTCCAGATGAAGCTTGATCAGACCGTGGCATCAAAATGAATCAAGAACACAAATGAAGGCTTTGACACGGTCAGGAATGCCACGGTCACACCAAGGACACACCAGACCGTGGCAAACCCTTCTTTTCCCATCAAGGCCGGGTCAGTACCCGGTTTGTTCCTGGTTGACCCGGTTCGCCCAAGCCTCCTTTATAAGGTTTTTAGACCTAATTTGTAGAGAAGACTGAATCGACTTTTAGTCTTCTTTCCCCTTTTGTGAAAAACTACTTAATACACTTGTTTTAGAGAGCTTAATATCGATTTGCAGTTTCTTTCCATCTTGTTCATCATTTCTTATCATCAAAATCAACTTCTAATCATGATTAACAACACATCTTGCAAAGGATTTAGTGTGTTGATCATGATTAGTGAGTAGTTACCTTAATGAGGTTCTAGATGTGTAGGTTAGGGTGCTAAAGTGTTAGATTAGGAGTGCTTAGGGCTAGATTCATTGATTCCTTTCTCTAAACAACTGTTCTCTATACTAGATCCTTGATAATCACTTGAGATCTAGATTCTGGAAATTTCATGCACCAAAAGTGTTTGATGAAATTCCTGAAAGAGTTGTATTAGAGGTTTAAGCATTTTTCTGCATGATGATGTATTGTTATTTGCTTGAATGATCATTGAGAACTGTTTATTAATGCATATTGATTCATATTTCACAAATGGGAATTTAATTTGAAAATGGATTAGTATAGGGGTTAATACCTTCATGAGAGGATTAACCTAGATTAGAGTTCTTAATCATTTGAATCATGTCTCATCATTGTCATTAGTATTTCTAGTTTAACACCAAAGCACCCTAACCAACTATCATGTCTAGAATCTCATGCCTCCATCATATCATATTCACATCATTTGTCATTGTCATTTGTCTTTAAACCTGTTTAAGTTGTTAGTTGTCATTAGTTAATCAAAATCACTCTTGTTTGCTTGAATTAAGAACTTGATCACATAGTTTAGTGTCTACCACCACATCTGGATTGATAAACCTCTTTGTGCTACATTGACAAGGGGATTGATAGCCCTGAGACCCTAAAAAGTCTTATCTATCAATTGGCGCCGTTGCCAAATTGTGGTTTGTTTAGCATTAAGCTCTGATCTGTTCTTGAGATCAAGTGCTTACTTTCTTGTTTTTACTGATTCCTTTCAAGTTCTGTTTGTGATTTCAGGTGTATGAACACCAGGTCTAGATCAAGAAGCTGTGGTCCACCTTTCCCTCTCAACGACAACATCAACCTTTTGGTACCAAGGAGGAGAAGGGACAGACGTGGTAGACAGATTGATCAGGCTGACATGGAAGAACAAAGAGACCACGTTGTGGATATAGAACAACCGGTTCAGGAGCAACAGGCTCAGGGTATTGGAGCTGGAAATGGAGTTGGTCAAGGGTTTCATCAGGGTAATGTTCATCAGGAACAGGTGCACCAACAAGCTTATGTCCACCAGGGACAAGCTCAAGCTCATCAACAGAGGCATCAGGCCAATGTTCAACAAAGACAACAAGTGCACCACCAACCCCACCCTTTCCAACCACAGCAAAGGAGATATGAGCAACCCCAAGTCTATGTTGGAGAGAATGACAGGGCCAATGCTCATCAGTATGGAGCTGGTATTCAGGCACCACCTGTGCATAACAACAACTTTGAAGTGAAGGCATCTTTGCTGAATATGGTCCAGAACTCAAAGTTCCATGGGTTAGCAATGGAAGATCCTTTGGAACACTTGGACCAGTTTGATAAGGTGTGTGATCTGACCAAGATAAATGGAGTTTCAGAAGACAGCTTCAAGCTAAGACTATTCCCATTCAGTCTTGGTGATAAAGCTCATCAATGGGAGAAGAATCTTCCAAGAGGCTCCATTCAAACCTGGGAGCAATGCAAGCAAGCCTTCTTATCTAAGTTCTTCTCGACCTCAAGAACTGCAAAACTGAGGAACCAAATCTCTAGCTTCACTCAGCACAGCAATGAAAGTTTTGGTGAAGCATATGAGAGATTCAGGAGCTACACAAACCAATGCCCACACCATGGGTTTAGTGAGGCTTTTCTTCTCAGCACACTGTATAGGGGAGCTCTTCCCAAGATTAGAAACCAGCTGGATACTGCTTCCAATGGGAACTTTCTGGGTAAAGAGATACATGCTGCTTTGGAGCTAGTGGAGAACTTAGCATTGAGCAATGATACTTATGGTGAAGACTATGACAGATCAAATAGATCTGAAGGTTCAAGCTCAGAACAGAGGCTCTCAAGAGAAGTTAAGGAGTTGAGGAGTGAATTAGACAAGCTGAAATTCACCACTCAGAAGCCAATGCATTTTGTTGGAGAGTATGAGGAACCTTCTCAAATCTTTGAGAACATAAGTGAAGAAGGTCTTACCCAAGAGGAGCTCAACTACATTGGGAATCAGAGGTTCCAAAGATATCAGTATGGTAATGCCAATCCAAACCTCTCTTACAGGAACACCAATGTAGCTAACCCACAAGACCAGGTCTATCCCCATTCTCAAGCTCCAAAGAACTTTGTTCCCAAGAACAACTTTCAAGGGTCATTCCAACCCAAGAATCAATTTGGTCAGAATCAGAGTTTTGGTCAGCAACAGCAACCATTTCAGGGCACTGGTTACACTTCACAGCAGCCAAAGGCACCACCAGGGTTTGGTCCACCACAGTTCCAACAGCAGGCGCCGGTTCAACAACAGTTTCAGCCACCAATGGTTCAACAGCAACCACAGATGGGTACAGATATGGTTGGTATTCTGCAACAACTACTTCAGGGTCAACAGACTATGCAGCAGGAAATCAAGGAACTGAAGCAAAACCAGGCATCAAGCTCAAGGAACCAAGGTCACCTACATGGAAAACCAGAACCCAACCCCAAGGAATATGCCAAGGCCATTACACTGAGGAGTGGCAAGGAGTTACCTGGTATTGAGAACAACAAAGTGATCATTGACGACAATGATCAACCTGAGGGGGAGGCAGCCTTAAAGGATGATCAAGTTGCTGAGAAACCAAGGACAGAAAAAGGTAAAGAGGTAGCAAAGGAACCAGAACCAGAGAAGAAGTATGTGCCACCACCTCCATACCAACCCAAGCTCCCATTTCCAGGGAGATTTAAGAAGCAACTAGTAGACTAGTAGAAGGCACTCAAAGAGACACCACTCACAATGCCTCTCATTGATGCATTCTTAATGATGCCAAAGATGGGGAAGTTCTTGAAGGATGCAATTCTGAACAAGACAAAAGAACTTCAAGGCATGGTAGTACTAAGTCACGAATGCAGTGCTATCATTCAGAAGAAGTCCATCCCAAGGAAATTAACTGATCCAGGAAGTTTCACACTCCCTTGTGCCATTGGACCTTTTCTATTTTCTGGATGTCTTTGTGATCTAGGAGCATCAGTCAGCTTGATGCCATTCTCCATAGCTAAGAAGCTGGGCTTTAGAGTCTTCAAGCCTGCAAGGATCTCTCTTATCCTTGCAGATAGATCAGTTAGATTGCCTGTTGGTATGTTGGAAGATCTACCTGTCAAGATAGGGGGTTTTGAGGTTCCAACAGATTTTGTTGTGCTGGAAATGGATGAGGAACCAGTAGATCCTCTCATCTTGGGCAGGCCATTCTTAGCCACTGCAGGAGCTATTATTGATGTGAGAGGTGGGATGATAGAGCTTCAACTTGGGTCTGAAAGGCTCAAGTTTGATGTGAATGAGATGATGAAGAAACCCACCATTGAAGGTCAATGTTTCTATGTGGAGACAATGGACCAGTTGGCTGATGAGTTGCTTGAGGAGCTGAACACTGAGGATCCTCTTCAAGCTGCTCTAACTCAAGAACAAGGAGACAATGAGCTCTTGGCTGAAGCAAGTGAAGGGTATAAGCTGTATCTGGACAATGCAAGAGAGCTGGGTCCTGAAACAAGGTTTTTGGAGCTGGAACAAAGTGGCTCTGAAGTTTTTGCTATCAAGGAATCAGTCACCAGCCAAAGCAGCTTGGACCAGGACTGGAATGAGGCTGATGCACCCTCTGTTGAGCTCAAGCCTCTACCAACAGGGCTCAGGTATGCTTTCTTAGGCTTAAACTCCACATATACTGTCATCATCAATGATAGCCTATTAGAGGATCAAGAGAGTGCATTGCTCAATGAAATAAGAAAGTTCAGGAGAGCCATAGGGTATTCTTTGGCTGATATTAGAGGGATCTCTCCTGACATTTGCACCCATAGGATCCACCTAGAGGACCAATCTATGTCCTCTATTGAGCATCAACGAAGACTTAACCCCAACCTTAGGGAAGTGGTTAAGAAGGAGATACTAAAGCTTCTTGAGGCAGGGATAATTTACCCAATCTCTGACTCAAGATGGGTGTCTCCTGTTCATGTTGTGCCCAAGAAAGGTGGGATCACAGTGGTGAAAAACGATAAGGATCATTTCCCTTTACCATTCATTGATCAAATGCTTGAAAGGTTAGCTAATCATCCTTATTTTTGTTTTCTCGATGGGTACTCGGGGTTCTTCCAAATTCCCATAGACCCCCGGGATCAAGAGAAAACAACATTCACATGCCCTTATGGCACTTATGCTTATAGGAGAATGCCCTTCGGTTTATGTAATGCACCAGCCACTTTTCAAAGATGTATGGTGCACATTTTCTCTGACATTATTGAAGAGAAAGTTGAGGTGTTCATGGATGACTTTAGTGTCTATGGCTCCTCCTTCTCGGATTGTCTCTCTAATTTGACACAGGTGTTGGAGAGATGTGAGCAGCACAACTTGGTGCTGAACTGGGAGAAGTGTCATTTCATGGTGCGAAGGAATAGTTCTTGGGCACAAGATCTCTGACAAGGGTATTGAGGTTGATAAGGCAAAGGTGGAAGTGATGGTGAATCTGCAAACCCCCACTTCAGTTAAAGGGATAAGGAGCTTCCTTGGTCATGCAGGGTTTTATAGAAGATTCATAAAGGACTTCTCAAGGATTGCCAGGCCCTTAACAAGACTGTTGTGTAAGGAGGTGGATTTCATCTTTGATGCTGAATGTGAAGAAGCCTTTAAGTTGATCAAGGAGGCATTGGTTAGTGCACCAATAGTTCAGGCACCAGACTGGTCCCTACCTTTTGAGGTCATGACAGATGCTTCTGACTTTGCTGTTGGAGCAGTACTTGGACAAAAGAAAGACAAGAAGCTGCATGTGATCTACTATGCAAGTAGAACACTTGACTCTGCCCAAGAGAAGTATGCTACAACGGAAAAGGAAATGCTGGCAATAATTTTTGCCTTTGATAAGTTCAGAAGCTACCTGGTGGGATCAAAGGTCATTGTGTATACTGATCATGCAGCCCTCAGGTACTTGATGACCAAGAAAGATGCCAAACCAAGGCTGTTGAGATGGGTTTTATTGCTCCAAGAGTTTGATATGGAGGTGCTTGATAAAAAGGGCATTGAGAATGGGGCTGCAGACCATCTCTCAAGGCTGAGGATTGAAGAAAAAGTCCCCATAGATGATGCTTTGCCTGAAGAGTCTCTGATGGTGCTCCATTCCTACTTGAAGTTTGAGAAAAGTAGAGAGCATTCAAGAAAGGAGGATGCCTTGGTTTGCAGACATAGTGAACTATCTTGCATGTGGGGTGGAGCCTCCTGAATTAGATGCTTACAAGAGGAAAAAGTTCTTCAGAGATGTCCAGAGATACCATTGGGATGAGCCCTACCTCTATGTTCTGAACAAGGATCAGCTGTACAGAAGGTGTCTTGCTGAAGAGGAGATGCAACCTGTGTTGCAAGAATGTCATGGTTCTGCTTTTGGAGGTCACATGGGGGCATTCAAAACTGTGGCAAAGGTTCTTCAAAGTGGGTTTTGGTGGCCTACAATGTTCAAAGATGCCCAGTTGGTGGTTTCAGCATGTGATGCCTGTCAGAGGCATGGAAACATATCTAAGAGAAGTGAGATGCCTCAAAACCCCATTCTAGAAGTTGAGATCTTTGATTGCTGGGGGATTGACTTTATGGGACCTTTCATTTCATCCTATGGAAATCAGTACATACTTGTTGCTGTGGACTATGTGTCCAAATGGGTTGAGGCCATTGCTTCCCCTACCAATGATTCCAAGGTTGTAGTGAAGCTGTTCAAGAGCATCATCTTCCCAAGGTTTGGAGTTCCAAGGGTTGTCATCTCTGATGGAGGATCCCACTTTGTGAACAAGACTCTGGAAGGTTTATTGAGGAAGCATGGAGTGAAACACAAGATAGCTACTCCATATCACCCCCAAACTAGTGGCCAGGTTGAGGTATCTAATAGACAGATCAAGGCCATTCTTGAGAGGGCTGTTAGCTCAAGCAGAAAAGATTGGAGCAAAAAGCTAGATGATGCATTGTGGGCTTATAGGACTGCCTTTAAAACTCCAATTGGGACATCACCATTCAGTCTACTATATGGGAAGAGCTGCCACCTTCCTGTTGAGCTGGAATACAAGGCTATGTGGGCTGTGAAGTTGCTGAACTTTGATATCAAGACAGCTCAGGAGAAAAGGATCATGCAACTCCATGAACTTGAGGAGATTAGGCTTGAGGCTTTTGAAAGCTCAAAGATCTATAAGGAGAAGACCAAAGTTCTGCATGATCGAAAGATTCTGAAGAGAGAGTTCAAGTATGGTGATTTGGTCTTGCTTTTCAACTCCAGACTTAAGTTGTTTCCAGGAAAGCTTAAGTCTAGGTGGTCTGGACCTTTCAAAGTTCTTGAAGTGAGGCCTTATGGTGCCATTGTCTTAGAAGGGAAGAATGGTCAGGAATTTGTGGTGAATGGACAGAGAATCAAGCATTACTTAGTTTCACAAGGGAAGGAGGAAGCTACATCAGTTCCCCTTCTTGATCCACCAGCCTGTTAATCAGGTTCCCAAAGTCAAACTTAGAGACATTAAACAAAGTGCTCTTGGGAGACACCCCAAGCTTACCCTTTGTAAATATGCTTTTGATCTTTTGATTCTTTTCTTTTTATGTTTTAGGATGTTTTGATAGGTCTGTTGAGTGTTTACAGGTGTTAGGTGTGAGTCTGAACCTTTGGAAAGTGAATGCAGAATGAAAAGAGATGAAGGAATGGAGACAAGCTTGTGCTCGGGCTTTGACATGGGGACCGGCCACGGTCAAAAACAAGGCGTGGCAAGTCTCTTTGTGCTGCCACGGGGAGATAATCACGGTCTCAAGGCCAGGCCGTGGCAAAAGAGGCATGTGTTCGGTGAATGCCACGGCCTTGTGACATGGAACCTAGGCGGCCGTGGCAAAAGAAAAAGAAGAATGGATGAGGCTCGGGGTTTGCCACGGTTGGGGTTGCCACGGGAAAGAGCCAGACCGTGGCAAAGTGCACGGAAATCCCAAACGTTCGGTGATTGCCACGGTGGGGATGACACGAGATGGGACAAGGCCGATGCAAGAACAAAAGTGGAACAAGCAACATTCGGACAATGCCGCGGTTTGGTCGCCATGGGAAGAAGCCAAGGCCGTGGCAAAATGAAGATGCAATGTGCAGTGATCGGGCTTTGACACGAGGGGATTGCCACGGTGAGAAACCAAGGCCGTGGCAAAGAGAGACAAGATGGCCGTCGTTCGGTGTTTCCCACGGTCCACAAGACACGGGCTAAAGGCTTGACCGTGGCAAAGATTTGGAGAGTTTGACCGAGGAATGAGCACGGCCACGAGAAGTTTGCCACGGGGAAACAATCAGACCGTGGCAAGAGAAAAGAAGAAGGACAATGCTCGGGGTTTGCCACAGCCTGAAGATACGGCCAAGTCAAGACCGCGGCAAAGATGAAGCATTCTCGAGTTGTAGACACGGGCATGTGACACGGTCAAAGAGGCGCGATCCAAAATTTGAATTCCAGTTGACCGTACGGACGTTGACCGGTCAACAGACGCGCCAAGCCAGCTGTTCCCCACCACTCCTTCTTCTTCATCGCGAGTTTGCTTTTTCTTCTCCACTCTTGAACTCTAAACTTTCATATCTCTCTCGTTGCTGCATCAAATTGAGTGATTCCAACTGCATTGAACTCGTAATCCTGTCTAGTTTCTTGTTGCACATCCGTTTTACACTCGAAACTTGAAGATTCCAAGGTATTTAATCTGTTAAAACTCACCTTTTCCATGCTTTAGAGTACTGTTCATGAACAGAGAAAACAAATGGAATCGATTTTAATGGGCCTCTTGATACCTTGGAATCATTTTGTGAGTATTGTGCAAGTAGAATGGATAGGGATTTCATGAATCTTGCTTGAGAATGACCTGTTCTTGGAATTTTTGAGAAATTTTCTTGAAAATCATCATGTGAATCGATTTTTTTTAGAAATTGTGTTTCGAGCTGAACTCTTTGTGTGCATTGCTTCTTGCCATTGCTTTGAGTTTAATGAGTTTTATAATCAGCTTGAAATACCTTCTTTTAAAGAGAAATCGATTGGTGCTGCTCATGAACTTGGTGAATCTTTGAAAAACTTTTGTTGTTCTCTTGCTTTGGTGCTTACAATGGTTTGAGAAAATGCAGGATGGCAGGAACAAAAAGACAAGCAGCCGTGGACAAAGCCAGAAAAGAGTAAGCTGGAGCTTCAGAGGATAAGATTCTGCCTTTTGGGCACAAAGTTTTCAACAAACAGAAAAGGCGGAGAAAGCCAAAGGACCCAGCTGAAAAGAAAGCAAAGAAGGTTGCTGCACCAAAGAAAACAAATGGCTCCACTTCAAAGACTCCTGGTAACGAGTTGGCATTGGTTGAGGTCGTTCACAGGGCAGGAAAAGAGGTGGCTGTGGCTGAGGATGAAGAAGGAACAGAAAGTGACCCTGAAACAGCATTGAAGCGGGCTAAGAAAGCAAAGTCAGGTTCTGAGGAAAGTGAGCCAACTTTTGATGACTACTTTGACATGTTCAGAGGTGCAAAAGTGCAGCAAACCAAGTTCCCTGATATGGAGCTGCTGCGGAGGATGGGTATTCTTGAAGAGGTTCAGCTCATTTTCAACAACATGGGGTTTGGTGGATTCTTTGAGATGAGAGATGTGGCTCATGATGGTGTTACACAAGAGTTTCTTGCATCCCTTCAAGTTTGTGGATATGGCCCTAGAGATGCAAGAATCAAAGAGGGCAATGGTCTTGGGCACATAGAGTTCACAATAGATGGTGCACAACACCATGTAAGCTTCAAAGAACTTGATGAGATCTTTGCTTTTACAAGACCTGCACAAGAAGAGACAGTGAAGTTCACATACCCTGATCACATGATCACTGACTTGTGGGATACAATTGCTTTTCGGAGCTTCAGAGGAGGAAGATGCAAGAGTTCATGGATAAGAAACCCAGCAATCCGCTATGCTCACAAGGTGCTTTGCCAAATGTTCTTTACCAAGCACAATGATGGAGTGGTGCATCTAGCTGACATGGAGCTACTGGGCATGGGTCTTCATCCTTTCATCAGTCACTTGAAGAGCAAGAGAGAGTTTCGCCTTCCACATTACATCCCTTCTAGTGGTGCATTCTTGGCACGCCAAATGCTGATTTACAAGGACATTGCTTGGAGTGAGGGTAAAAGAAAGAAGCTCACTAAGTTGCACAATGGATGGCTAGTGACAAGGATTCTGAAAGCAAGAGGTTTTGTCTTTGATAATGTTGCAGTCAGACCTGGGTTGATTGATGAAGTTACCCTCACCAAGGTTGGGTTTCTAAAAGAAAGCAATGGTGAACACTTCTTGTACACCTTCAAGCTCTTGCAAGATGAAAAAGTTCATGTTCTGTTGCCAAACCCAGCCATCACCACTCTCACAGAAAGGCACAATGTCTCCTTTATTGTCCTAAAAGATCAGCTCTACGACTCAGCCATTCACCCTCCAATTCCCAAATGTAAGAAGCCAATTAGTTCAAAGGGCAAAGAGCCAGCTGAAGAGGAGGACACAACTAGGACCGCTGGTTGTGAGAATGAGGAGCCAAGAGATTTTGAAAGAAGGATGGGAGCAGGGAGGTATCACTTTGATCCTTACTTTTGGGGTGAGCCTGACTATCACACAAGGAAGCTGTATTCCAGAGTTAACACCCTTCAGAAATGGTGCAAATGGCAAGATAAAACGATCAACAAGCTGGTTGACTGTGTTAGGCAGCTTAAGAAGAAGGTGAAAAAGCTCACAGCTCCAGCCACCTCACCCAAACGAGATACAAGAGAAGAGGTGGGAGAAAGCTCAGCTGCCAATGACCTTGTGCTACCACCAGGAAAAGAAGATTGGGTGAATCCGGCCACAGCGTTCCAACCAGACTCACCTGAGAGCAGCCCACCCAGATATTCCACCCCATCATGTTCAACCTCCAATCCATCCCATTACTTGGGATCAGACCTCAGCGATTGAGGTAAACACTCAAAACCTTGTAAATAGCATGTAGACTTTCTTTTTCTTTTGCATTTTGCCTGTTTGCTTTGGTTTCACTTCT
This sequence comes from Eutrema salsugineum, assembly GCF_000478725.1. Classification (NCBI taxonomy): domain Eukaryota; kingdom Viridiplantae; phylum Streptophyta; class Magnoliopsida; order Brassicales; family Brassicaceae; genus Eutrema; species Eutrema salsugineum. The sequence continues at coordinate 4,389,683 of NW_006256895.1, read as the reverse complement.
TTCACATACTTTTATAACACAAGGGACTGTGTTATTTAAGTGTGGGGGAGGAGTTTTATCCTTTACTAATCATGTTTTCTATTTTCTTATTTTACACTTTGAGTCTTGAGTCACATTCTAGTTGCATATTCATCTAAGTGCATATAAAAACCAAAAAAATGGAAAAATATGAAAAATTTACACAAAAAAATGATCATGTAGTTGCATTCTCATTTTTAGGATTGAGTCTAGATTGCATTTGCATGTAGGTTGCATCTTGCAGGGAGTAATGATAGGTTTTCCAGAGAGTACATCACTTTGAGAACTTGAATTGAATATGCTTGTGAATCTTTTTCTGTGCTTGCAAAGTCTGAAATGATCTGAATCTGAGAAGCAAGTTTGAATTGAACTCAACTCTAATTAAGTGGGAACCTTGAACTTGACTTGAAAATATCTTGTGATGCATTGTTTGAAAAAGCTTGTGGATACCAATATACATACTTGAGCTAGAACCACTGTTTTTACCACTCTTTTCCTTAGCTCAAGTAGCTGAATCCACATCATGGATCAGTTCCCATACCTTGAACCCATCCTTCTTTTAAGCCAATGTTTGTGTGTGAATTGAAAGGCCACCTTGGATCAAACTTAGCAGAAAGTGTTAGGTTTAGAGCGACAAGGGCAGGTCTCATTGAGTGCTGTGTTCCAACATCAAGGAACTGAGAGTTTTGGCAAGGAATAAGTGTGGGGGAAAAGACTTTTTGGTGAGTGGAAAAAGGTGAGATGAGTGGGAAAGAGAGAGTGAAAATAGCTAGGGGAATGAAAGAAAAAGAAATCAGTCTTGGTATTTTGAGAAAGTGAGCTCTGGTTTGTTGAAAAGAAAGAGTCTAGCCTCTAAGTAAAAAGGAAGAAAAGAAGCCAAAAGGCTCAAATGTTTTGTTAAGAAAGGAAGAAGAGGCTAGAAGTTGTAAAAAAAAAAAAAAAAAAAGAGAGCTGTGTAAAGTTTGAGTTCCAAGACTTGAGAGAAAAAGTAAAAAAGTAAATCCCCTGGTGAGAGGAAAATGAGAGTGAAAAGTGAGGATTTTTGAGCAAGTGAGGAAGCTTTGAGTAGAGGGTGGGGTGTGATGAGTCTTTGCCCTTGTATGCATAGGTTGCTTTTTACCTTTAGCATTCTGCCAAATTTTGATCATTCATAGAGAGATCCCTTTTCTGCATTAAACCCACTTGAGCACTGATGAGATCATTTTAATCTCATAGCCTCTCCCAAGCCAAGCCAGCTTGTTTAAACCTTGCATCATGAGATCCACCTGATAAAAGCTTAATGAATGTGAAAGAGTTGAGAGAGAGAAGAACTTGTGGAGATTCCTTGCTGAGTTGATATATATATCTGAGTATGACTTTGCATTGCATAATTGAGCATGAACTTGAATTCTCATTGTGATCACTTCTCTCAAAAAGAAAATGTGAACTCCCATTGTATACAACCTCTTTCTCTCATTTGCTCTTTTTGCTTGAGGACAAGCAAAGGACAAGTGTGGGGGAGTTGATATGTTCATAATTTGCATCATTTAGGTTGCATAAATCATTCCAAATCATGTTTTATTTCATGCATTTTAGGTCCTTAGGGTTTGTTTTAGAACTTAGGAGATGCATTAGGTCCCAATGAGTCTTTGCATGTTTTGAGTGTCTATCAGGTGAATATGGAGCTGAAAAGATGAATCCAGGAGGTGGAATGGTGAGCAAAGCTTGAAAAAGTGGAAAAATTGGGTCTTGGGAGGTTATCGGCCATTCTCGCTGGCCAGGAAGGTTTTACCGGCCATTTTCATGTACCGCGGGAAGCTTTACCGGCCATTTTCGTGTACCGCGAATGAAGTGTTTCGGCCAAAATCTCCGGGTGTGAACGTGTCTCAGAAATCGCCTGTCCGGGGAGCCTTCCGGTCCGATTCGGATGGCGGGTGCTTCATAGAAGTTGGAGAAGACTTGATCACGGTTTCATAGCAAGTAGAATCGTGGAATTTGGACGCGTGAGCAGAGAGTTAAGCTCGTCGGAAGGAACCCCTGTCTTGCAGGTATTCCGGACCGAGCAGATCAGTTCTGAAGGATGCGAAGGACGGTGCACTTCAGTTTCCGGGGCCTTCATGAGAATCAGAGACATTTGAGTCCTCTTTCCAGAACATATGAGATCAGTCAATTCGGAGCTTTGAGAAGAAAGATACGGTCTCCGGAATGGACACATGTCTAGACGCCTCTCTCTGGTCGTGTAAATGCACTGCAAAGATATGCCCTCCAGGAAGCCTTACACTTCCCAAGCATCGAAACTTCCTTGACCAAAGTCGGAGATAAATGAGTCCTCTGTCTTCTGCAACCGGAATCACTCAATTCGGACAAGTCTTCAGGAAGTTACACTCTCCGGAATGCGAGATGTCCCAGACAGCCCAGAGCAACTAAGTTAAGCATGCCGCGATAGAATGCCACGGTCCACACTTGGCCGTGGCAACTTTTGTGCACCCTCGGCAAATGGCACGATCTTCATGCCACGGTCTACACTTGACCGTGGCAAACACACACTTGGCTGAGAGGAACTTCTTGCAACCTTCGGCGATTGACACGGCCAAAATACCACGGTCTGAGGCTTGACCGTGGCAACTTCTTGCAACCTTCGGCGATTGGCACGAGCTGAATGCCACGGTCTGGGACTTGACCGTGGCAAATGAACAAGTGGCTGGAGACAACTTCTACACAGTTTCGGCTTTTGACACGATTTCAAAGCCACGGTCTGAGACTAGACCGTGGCAAACATATACTTGGCTGGGAAGGACTTCACATGCATGCGGGTTTTGGCACGGTCTGAATGCCACGGTCTGGGGGCTTGACCGTGGCAACCTTTACACATCTTCGGCGTTTGACACGGTAGCTTGCCACGAGTTCCAGATGAAGCTTGATCAGACCGTGGCATCAAAATGAACCAAGAACACAAATGAAGGCTTTGACACGGTCAGGAATGCCACGGTCACACCAAGGACACACCAGACCGTGGCAAACCCTTCTTTGCCCATCAAGGCCGGGTCAGTACCCGGTTTGTTCCGGGTTGACCCGGTTCGCCCAAGCCTCCTTTATAAGGTTTTTAGACCTAATTTGTAGAGAAGACTGAATCGACTTTTAGTCTTCTTTCCCCTTTTGTGAAAAACTACTTAATACACTTGTTTTAGAGAGCTTAATATCGATTTGCAGTTTCTTTCCATCTTGTTCATCATTTCTTATCATCAAAATCAACTTCTAATCATGATTAACAACACATCTTGCAAAGGATTTAGTGTGTTGATCATGATTAGTGAGTAGTTACCTTAATGAGGTTCTAGATGTATAGGTTAGGGTGCTAAAGTGTTAGATTAGGAGTGCTTAGGGCTAGATTCATTGATTCATTTCTCTAAACAACTGTTCTCTATGCTAGATCCTTGATAATCACTTGAGATCTAGATTCTGGGAATTTCATGCACCAAAAGTGTTTGATGAAATTCCTGAAAGAGTTGTATTAGAGGTTTAAGCATTTTTCTGCATGATGATGTATTGTTATTTGCTTGAATGATCATTGAGAACTGTTTATTAATGCATATTGATTCATATTTCACAAATGGGAATTTGGTTTGAAAATGGATTAGTATAGGGGTTAATACTTTCATGAGAGGATTAACCTAGATTAGAGTTCTTAATCATTTGAATCATGTCTGATCATTGTCATTAGCATTTCTAGTTTAACACCAAAGCACCCTAACCAACTATCATGTCTAGAATCTCATGCCTCCATCATATCATATTCACATCATTTGTCATTGTCATTTGTCTTTAAACCTGTTTAAGTTGTTAGTTGTCATTAGTTATTCAAAATCACTCTTGTTTGCTTGAATTAAGAACTTGATCACATAGTTTAGTGTCTACCACCACATCTGGATCGATAAACCTCTTTGTGCTACATTGACAAGGGGATTGATAGCCCTGAGACCCTAAAAAGTCTTATCTATCACCATGGCCGGCGACTTTTATAATTAATCCAACCAAGGCTCGCGATCGGACCGGCCTAGCCCATACTTTGGCCGATCGTCAGCACGTTCGGTGGATTCTTATCGCCTTGGCCGCGGCTTACCGTTCGATCGGCCTAGCCCATACTTGGGTCGATCGTTCGGTTCGTCCGGCGGTGCGATAGTTTAACCATACGCCTCTACTTAATAAAACGCACCTTAGAAATTCCGCGGTCGATTACTCTGGCCGCGTTCCTTTCCTTCTTCTCTCTTCCGCGACCCGCACCAGCCGCTCCGGTCGATTTCCTCACCGCCGGTCAAGTTATTCCCTCTCTCGGATTGCCTTAGTCGCACGATTTGGTGAAATTTGGGCAGAGTTTCTCTCTCTGTCTGTGCGTGTCCGAAAATATGGCCCAAGGGGTCTATTTATAGACTTTCCCTTGCGGTAACCGTTTTGGGCGAACAGGCGCGAGTTGTTGGTCGAACAGGTGCATTGATTGGGTGCATAGGCTTTGCACCCCTTCGGCCATAACCGCCTATAACCACCCCAGTCCAGCTAGTTCACTGACCACTCAGCTAGACCAACTGTCCTACTATCGATCCAGCTGAGCTGAGCTTCCCGGCAGCTGATCCAGCTAGCTTAGCTTACCCCTTCCAGCTCGTCTTAGCTCAATCCTACTCGTTGAGCTATTTTCACTCCTTTTTCCCGGCTAAGTCCCACTTAGCTCAAGCAGAAAAGATTGGAGCAAAAGGGTAGATGATGCATTGTGGGCTTACAGGACTGCCTTTAAAACTCCAATTGGTCCCGGCGATCCTATTGCGGATCGGGGACGTTACAGCCACCTTCCTGTTGAGCTGGAATACAAGGCCATGTGGGCTGTGAAGTTGTTGAACTTTGATATCAAGACAGCTCAAGAGAAAAGGATCATGCAACTTCATGAACTTGAGGAGATTAGGCTTGAGGCTTTTGAAAGCTCAAAGATCTATAAGGAGAAGACCAAGGTCCTGCATGACCAAAAGATTCTGAAAAGAGAGTTCAAGAATGGTGATTTGGTGTTGCTTTTCAACTCTAGACTTAAGTTGTTTCCAGGAAAGCTTAAGTCTAGGTGGTCTGGACCTTTCAAAGTTCTTGAAGTGAGGCCTTATGGTGCCATTGTCTTGGAAGGAAAGAATGGTCAGGAATTTGTGGTGAATGGACAGAGAATCAAGCATTACTTAGTTTCACAAGGGAAAGAGGAAGCTACAACAGTTCCTCTTCTTGATCCACCAGCCTGTTAAACAGGTTCTCAAAGTCAAACTTAGAGACTTTAAACAAAGTGCTCTTGGGAGACACCCCAAGCTTATCTTTGTACATAGTTCTTTTGATTTCTTCTCTTTTCCTTTATGTTTTAGAACTTTTTGATGGGTTTTGTGAGTTGGTCTCAGGTACTAGGTGATCCTTGGAGAACATTTCCTTGTGATGAATGGAATGGAGCATGTGAGAGAGCTGAGAGGACTGTTTAAAGCCAGAAAAAACTTGAAGAACGCCTCAGTGCTACCTAGGTGTGCGGGTTAGTGCATGAAGAGCCCAGGCCGCAGCAAGACTCGCGATTTACTCCGGCCTGGGCGTGCTACCTGGTCTTAAAGGACCCTGGCCGCACGAAACCATGAGAAGCCCGACATGTTTAAGTCCCAGTTACTGCGGCTTGGGAGTGCGGGTCAGAAGAGAGGAAGCTAGGCCGCACATCTATTCGGAATTTACTCCGGCTTGAGTGTGCGACCTAGAAGCATGGAAGCTGAGCCGCACCAGAAAGAAGAAGGCCGAGAGTTCTAAGTGCTAAACTGTGCGACCTGGTGCTGCGGCCTGAAACCCAAGGAGGCTAAGTCGCACGATCATTCGCAATTCACTCCGAGATGGTCGTGCTACCTGGAAAGAAGAAGGCCAGGCCGCACTAAACAGAAGGAGTCCAAAACGCCTAAGTCCAAAACTGTGCTAGCTGGTGCTGCGGGTTAAAAGAAAGGAGTCCAGGCCGCATGAAGATTCAAAATTCACTCTGGGACAGCTGTGCTAGCTAGGAACATGGAGGCCAGGTCGCAGCATGAAGAGAACGGCCAAGGAGCTTAAGTGACAAAACCCTGCGGTTTAGGTGTGCTACCTGGGAGGCAAGAGTTCCAAGCCGCAGCAAAAGAGAGATGGCCGAGTTTTCTAAGTAACAAACCCTGCGACATGGTCGTGCTACCTGGAAACAAAGGGAGCTAACTCGCACATATACTCGGAATTTACTCCAAGATGGGCGTGCTAGCTGGGAAGTAAGGGTTCCAGGCCGCACAAAAAGAAGGGAGGCCAAAGAGTTTAAGTCCCAAAACCTGAGAGTTAAGCGTGCTACCTGGGAGTAAAGAAGACCAACCCGCACATATACTCGGAATTTACTCCAAGATGAGCGTGCTAGCTGGGAACATGAACATCAGGTCGCAGCAGGAAAAGAAAGGCCGTTTTGTTTAAGTCCAAAAGTCTGCGGCATAGTTGTGCTACCTGGGAACATAGGAAACCAAGTCGCACATGCACTCTCAATTTACTCCGGGTCAGCTGTGCTAGCTGGGAATATGAAGACCAAGCCGAAGCAAAAAGAGGAACGGCCAGAATGCCTAAGTACCAAAGGCTGCGGGATGGTTGTGTGGGTTAGACAGAGGATTACCAGGTAGCACAAAAATATTTCCGGTTCTGCACCGAGAAGGTCACAAGGCTCGATCCCGACGGTTCCTGGACGCACAAAAGAGAGAAGAAGGCCGGTCAATGAGAAAAGGACGGGTCAAAGCCTTGACTGGTCAAAATAGATCTATTGACCACCAGTCCAAAGGCTTCACCCTGTCCCACACTCTCTCTTCCTCACAACAAACCTGAGTTTGCAACTCTCTCTCTCATTTCTCTCCATTGTTTTCACCATATCTCTCTCATTTCTCCACCAAAATTGTTGATTCAAAGTGCTCTGAGCTCGTTTTTGAGTTGTTAACATCATCCTGATTGCATTTCGAACTCGTTTCATCTTAATCCCAAGGTATTCCATCCTGTTAAAACTCATCTCTTTCCATGTTCTTCAATGGTGATTTTTGAACTTTAAGGTGTGGAATCGATTTGATAGGTTGTTTTAGACCTTGGGATTATTTTTATAAATGCTAGGGTGCTAGATAGTCTTGGAAAACAGAGCACTTTGTTGGTAATTACTTGTTCTTGAATTTTGAAAATTGTTGCAAGTAATTCATGAAAGAAATCGATTTTTTTTTTAAAGAGATGAATTGGTTTCTTGCTGAGTCCCTGCTTTGCACTCTTGTTTTTGCATTGCTATGAATTTATTTGATTGATTCTTAGCTTGAGAAACTTGTTCATGTGCTGTTGATATCGATTCTTGCAACAATTTTTTTTCAAAATTTTGAAGACTTTTGTGAGGCTTATCCTTGTACTAACAATATTTTTGAGAATCTCTTGGCAGATGACTGAAAGAACCAACTCTTTGGCCAAGAAGAAGGGTCCTGCATCAAAAGGCAAAGGTTTGGTCTCAGGAACTTCAAAGCCAAGAGACAAAGGTCAAGGTGCAAAGAATACCACAAAGCAAGGAAAGTGTGATCCAGCGCCAAAAAGGACAAGGCCTGAAGGAAGAGCTTTGGTGGTTGCTTCTGGTTCCAAGAAAAAGGGGAAACAGTTGGCTGTGGTATCTGAGAGTGAACAGACTGAAAGTGACTCCAGCAGCTCAGCTAGTGGTTCCCAAGGCACCATTGAAGAGGGATCAAAGAAGTTCAAGAAAACTGAACCAGAAACACTTGATTATCTGGCTAAGTTTCAGCAGATAGAGATCCAGCAAGGGAGATTCCCTGATTTGGACTTTCTGAAGAAGATTGGCCTCTATGAAGATGTCAAGACTTTGCTTGGGAACATGGGTGTTGAGTCACTTTTGGAGATGAGAGAAATCGCTTATGAGCAAGAGTCCCAAGAGTTCTTGGCCTCCTTTGAAGCTTTCATTTACTACCCAAGGGATTCAAGAATCATTCAAGGAGATGGGCTTGGACATGTGGAGTTTACTGTGAAAGGGAAGGAGTATTCAGTGTCATTCAGAGAATTGAATAAGATCTTTGGGTTTTCAGCACCTAGAAATGAACTTCTCTCCAAGACAAAACCATCCACAAGATGGCCAAATGCATCAAGGAGATGAAGAAGAGGATCAAGAAGCTTGAAAACCCTTGCAAAGGTGGGGCTCCAGCACCGGTTTCACCAAGGAACAGAGAGGAAGTTGGGGAGAGTTCCATGAACTGCACAGCCTTGGTCACATATGGAACCACTTGGGTAGATCTTGACGACGGGTCTGATGAGGCCAGACACCATTCTTGGGAAACACCGTCAGGCCACACATCGAACCCCTCCTACTCATTGGGGTCTGATTTCAACAGCCACTAGGTAACACTCAAAACCTTGTAAATAGCATGTAGACTTTCTTTTTCTTTTGCATTTTGCCTGTTTGCTTTGTTTTCACTTCTTTCTCATACTTTTATAACACAAGGGACTGTGTTATTTAAGTGTGGGGGAGGAGTTTTATCCTTTACTAATCATGTTTTCTATTTTCTTATTTTACACTTTGAGTCTTGAGTCACATTCTAGTTGCATATTCATCTAAGTGCATATAAAAACCAAAAAAATGGAAAAAAATCTGAAAAATTTACACAAAAAAAAAATGATCATGTAGTTGCATTCTCATTTTTAGGATTGAGGCTAGATTGCATTTGCATATAGGTTGCATCTTGCAAGGAGTAATGATAGGTTTTCTAGAGAGTACATCACTTTGAGAACTTGAATTGAATATGCTTGTGAATCTTTTTCTGTGCTTGCAAAGTCTGAAATGATTTGAATCTGAGAAGCAAGTTTGAATTGAACTCAACTCTAATTAAGTGGGAACCTTGAACTTGACTTGAAAATATCTTGTGATGCATTGTTTGAAAAAGCTTGTGGATACCAATATACATACTTGAGCTAGAACCACTGTTTTTACCACTCTTTTCCTTAGCTCAAGTAGCTGAATCCACATCATGGATCAGTTCCCATACCTTGAACCCATCCTTCTTTTAAGCCAATGTTTGTGTGTGAATTGAAAGGCCACCTTGGATCAAACTTAGCAGAAAGTGTTAGGTTTAGAGCGACAAGGGCAGGTCTCATTGAGTGCTGTGTTCCAACATCAAGGAACTGAGAGTTTTGGCGAGGAATAAGTGTGGGGGAAAAGACTTTTTGGTGAGTGGAAAAAGGTGAGATAAGTGGGAAAGAGAGAGTGAAAATAGCTAGGGGAATGAAAGAAAAAGAAATCAGTCTTGGTGTTTTGAGAAAGTGAGCTCTGGTTTGTTGAAAAGAAAGAGTCTAGCCTCTAAGTAAAAAAGGAAGAAAAGAAGCCAAAAGGCTCAAATGTCTTGTTAAGAAAGAAAGAAGAGGCTAGAAGTTGTAAAAGAAAAAGAGCTGTGTAAAGTTTGAGTTCCAAGACTTGAGAGGAAAAGTGAAAAGTAAATCCCCTAGTGAGAGGAAAATGAGAGTGAAAAGTGAGGATTTTTGAGCAAGTGAGGAAGCTTTGAGTAGAGGGTGGGGTGTGATGAGTCTTTGCCCTTGTATGCATAGGTTGCTTTTTACCTTTAGCATTCTGCCAAATTTTGATCATTCATAGAGAGATCCCTTTGCTGCATTAAACCCACTTGAGCACTGATGAGATCATTTTAATCTCATAGCCTCTCCCTAGCCAAGCCAGCTTGTTTAAACCTTGCATCATGAGATCCACCTGATAAAAGCTTAATGAATGTGAAAGAGTTGAGAGAGAGAAGAACTTGTGGAGATTCCTTGCTGAGTTGATATATATATCTGAGTATGACTTTGCATTGCATAATTGAGCATGAACTTGAATTCTCATTGTGATCACTTCTCTCAAAAAGAAAATGTGAACTCCCATTGCATACAACCTCTTTCTCTCATTTGCTCTTTTTGCTTGAGGACAAGCAAAGGACAAGTGTGGGGGAGTTGATATGTTCATAATTTGCATCATTTAGGTTGCATAAATCATTCCAAATCATGTTTTATTTCATGCATTTTAGGTCCTTAGGGTTTGTTTTAGAACTTAGGAGATGCATTAGGTCCCAATGAGTCTTTGCATGTTTTGAGTGTCTATCAGGTGGAGCTGAAAAGATGAATCCAGGAAGTGGAATGGTGAGCAAAGCTTGAAAAAGTGGAAAAATTGGGTCTATGGAGGTTATCGGCCATTCTCGCTGGCCAGGAAGGTTTTACCAGCCATTTTCATGTACCGCGGGAAGCTTTACCGGCCATTTTCATGTACCGCGAATGAAGTGTATCGGCCAAAATCTCCGGGTGCAAACATGTCTCAGAAATCGCCTGTCCGGGGAACCTTCCGGTACGATTCAGACGGCGGGTGCTTCATAGAAGTTGGAGAGCATTGCATCACGGTCTCATAGCAAGTGGAATCGTGGAATTCGGACGCGTGATCAGAGAGATAAGCTCGTCGGAAGGAACCCCTATCTCGCAGGTATTCCGGACCGAGCAGATCAGTTCTGAAGGATGCGAAGGACGGTGCACTTCCAGGCCGATTCAGTTTCCGGGTCCTTCATGAGAATCAGAGACATTTGAGTCTTCTTTCCAGAACGTCCAAGAGCATTCAATTAAGATCTATGAGCAGGAAGATACGGTCTCCGGAATGGACACATGTCTAGACGCCTCTCTCTGGTCGTGTACATGCACTGCAAAGATGTGCCCTTCAGGAAGCCTTACACTTCCCAAGCACCGAAGCTTCCTTCACCAAAGTTGGAGATAAACCGAAATCATTCAATTCGGACAAGTCTCATAGGAGTTACACTCTCCGGAATGCGAAGTGGTCTAAGCTGCTCTGAATGCTGCGAGATGGTCTTGCGACTTGGTTAACCCGCAGGCCTGAAGATGAACGCCTGAATGCTGATGCTGCGAGTTGAAATGTGCGGGTAAACTATCACTGGAAGAGATCTGAAGCTCCCGAGCAAGAGAAATGCTAAGTCCACAATCGTGCGACTTAGGCATGCGAGTTAGCCGCGCCTGGAACTATGCCGCACGATCACTCGCAAACCACTCCGACTTGAGCCTGCGACCTAGGTGCAATAGAGACCAACCCGCACAGTTTGTACATTCCCCAGAAACCGCCTTAGCCCTGCGAGTTGGAGAGGAAGGAGACCAAGCCGCAGCAACACTCGCAAAACACTCCTACTTAGGCGTGCGGCTAAGACAAGGCGATTCAGGCTTCACAAGATAAGTCTTCATCTACTGCGACTTAGGTGTGCGACCTGGGACATACTGGACCAACCCGCAGTAATTCCCACTTTATCCATTAAAGCCGGGTCAGGACCCGGTTTGTTCCGAGCTGACCCGGTTCGTTTTTAAGGAAGTATAAATACTTTTTAGGGTTTTTTGGGGAGAGAATTAAGTTTTATTCCCTTTGTCTCTTGCCTCTTTGGTGAAAGACTCCATTAAGAAGAGAAATATCTATATTTGAGTGTTTAATCAAGAGAGTTTAAAGAGATCTGGGTGTTTAAAGCTGTTTTCTTTTGAATCTATCATCTCCATCTCCATTTCTCATCATTAATCATGCTAATCTACTCAACTTGCAAAGGTTTAAGAGAGATTAGTATGATTAGTGAGTAGTCACCCTAATGAGGTTCTAGATGTGTAGGTTAGGGTGCTAAAGTGTTAGATTAGGAGTGCTTAGGGCTAGATTCATTGATTCATCTCTCTAAACAGCTGTTCTCTATGCTAGATCCTTGATAATCACTTGAGATCTAGATTCTGGGAATTTCATGCACCAAAAGTGTTTGATGAATTCCTGAAAGAGTTGTATTAGAGGTTTAAGCATTTTTCTGCATGATGATGTATTGTTATTTGCTTGAATGATCATTAAAAGCTATTTGTTAATGCATATTGATTCATGTTTCACAAATGGGAATTTGGTTTGAAAATGGATTAGTATAGGGGTTAATACCTTCATGAGAGGATTAACCTAGATTTGAGTTCTTAATCATTTGAATCATGTCTCATCATTGTCATTAGCATTTCTAGTTTAGCACCAAAGCACCCTAACCAACTATCATGTCTAGAATCTCATGCCTCCATCATATCATATTCATATCATTTGTCATTGCTTAGTTTTTGATTAGTCATTGTCATTAGTCTTTAAACCTATTTAAGTTTGTTAGTTGTCATTAGTTAACCAAAACCCACTCTTGTTTGCTTGAATTAAGAACTTGATCATATAGCTTAGTGTCTATCACCACATTCTTGGATTGATTAACCTCTTTGTGCTACTTTGACAAGGGGATTGATAGCCCTGAGACTCTAAAAAGTCTTATCTATCAGGCATGCAAACATCTTCAAAACAATGAGATGCCTCAGAATCCTATCTTTGAGGTGGAGGTCTTTGATTGTTGGGGAATAGATTTCATGGGGCCTTTCATTTCTTCAAATGGGAACCAGTACATCCTTGTTGCTGTGGACTATGTTTCCAAATGGGTTGAGGCTGTTGCTTCCCCAACCAATGACTCTAAAGTGGTGGTTAAGCTTTTCAAAACCATCATCTTCCCGAGGTTTGGGGTTCCTAGAGTAGTGATAAGTGATGGAGGTTCTCATTTTGTGAACAAGACTCTAGAGGGATTGCTAAGGAAGCATGGTGTCAAGCACAAGATAGCTAGTCCATACCACCCTCAGACCAGTGGCCAAGTAGAGGTTTCAAACAGACAGTTTAAGGCCATCTTAGAAAGGACAGTGAGCAACTCAAGGAAAGATTGGAGCAAAAAGTTAGATGATGCTCCATGGGCCTATAAGACTGCTTTGAAGACACCTATTGGAATATCTCCCTTCAACCTTCTCTATGGAAAGAGCTGCCACTTGCCAGTAGAGCTTGAGTACAAGGCTCTATGGGCTGTTAAAATGTATAACTTTGACATTAAAACAGCCTAAGAGAAGAGACTAATCCAGTTGCATGAACTTGAAGAGATCAGACTCAATGCCTTTGAGAGTGCAATGATATACAAGGAGAAGACCAAGATCTTGCATGATCAGAAATTCTCAAGAGGGAGTTTAAGGTGGGAGATCTGGTTCTTTTGTTTAACTCAAGGCTCAAGCTCTTTCCTGGTAAGTTAATGTCAAGATGGTCAGGACCATTCAGGGTTTTAGAGGTTGGAAGCTATGGAGCATTGGTCTTGGAGGGAAAAGATGGAAAGGTTTTTGTTGTAAATTGACAAAGGGTCAAGCATTACCTTGTTTCTGAGAAGAGAGAGGAGGCTTCTAAAGTTCCTCTTGATGATCCACCAGCCTGTTAAACAGGTTTCCAAAGTCAAACTTAGTGACATTAAACAAAGTGCTCTTGGGAGACACCCTAAGCTTATCCTTGTACATAGTTCTTTCAATCTTTTCTTTTCTTTCTTTTTATGTTTTATGATCTTTTGATGGGTTTTGTGAGTTGTTCTCAGGTCCCAGGTAACTTTTGGAGGCTATGGCTCAGGGACAAAGTGGAATGGAGCATGTGAGAAGGCTGAGAAAGGGTTTAAGGCATGGAAACTTGATGGACACCTGTGTGCTACTTGGATGTGCGGCTGAGTCAAGCCATATACCAACTCGCAAAAGAACTCGCTGTTAACACCTACTTGGTATGGCTAGTCATTCACCTAGCAGCAGAAGATTTGAGCAAGAAAAATGCTAAGTGTTGGTGTTCTGCGAGTTGGGTCTGCGAGTTGGATGCCTGTGAGACCTGGCCGCACTAATGTTCGCTGTTTACACCGGCATGGGCGTGCGAGAAAGACCAAAAGGGGACCAGGCCACACACAAGGAGAAAGAGTCCAAGGCGTTCAAGGCTGTGATCAGTGCAAGATGGGCATGCGGCTTGAACCAAAGAGGGACTGAGTCGCAAAAGAACTCGCTGTTTACACCGAGTTGGGCTTGCGAGCTGATTCAGGAGAAACGTTGATCAGAGCTTTAAAGATGGTGAAAATGGGTCTTTGGAGGTTCTCGGCGATTTTTTCACATACCGCAGGAAACTTTTTTCGGCGTTTTTCATGTACCGCGAGTGAGCCTCTCGGCCAAAACACGTACCGCTGTCAAGGTTTCTCGACCAAAATTTCCGGGTACAGACGCATCTCCGAAATTGCGTTACCGTAAGGTCTTGCCGGCCGATTCAGTTGTCGGGTGCTTCACCAACGTTGGAGAGGATTGGATCATGGTTCCAGAGCAGGTGGAATCGTAGGATTTGGAGGCGTGAGCAGAGAGTTAAGCTCACCGGAAGGCACGCCTGTCTCGCTACTGTTTTAGACCGACTCGATGAGCTCCGAAGATTGCGAAGGACTATGCACTTCCAGATCGATTCAGTATACAGGGCCTTCATCAAGATTCGAGATATTTGAGTCCTATTTCCAGAACGTTTTAGATCATTCAATATGGAGGTATGAGCAAGAAGATAACGTTTCCGGAATGGACGCATGTCTAGAAGCCTCTTTATGACCGTGTCAATGCACTGCAAAGATGAGCCCTCCGGGGAACCTTCCACTTCCCAAGCGCCGAAGGTTCCTTCACCAAATTTGAAGATAGCTGAGTGATCTTTCCAATGAAGTTGGATTCGCGCCATTTGGACAAATATCCTGAGAGTTACTCTCCCCCGAATGTGAAGTGGTCCGAGGAGACCTGAAGCCTGCGAGATAGTCTTGCGAATTGGTTAACTCGCAATACCTGAAGGATAATTTCTGGAACTTGAGCTGCGTGTTGAGGTGTGCGGGTAAGATAACCCTGGATGAGGTCAAAGGCTCCCGAGCAGGAAAAATACTAAGTCCACAAATGTGCGACTTGGTCATGCGAGTTGGCCGAGTAGTGAACTGAACCGCAGAAACGTTCGCTGTTTACACCGACTTGGGCTTGCGACTTGGGAGTGCGGCTCTGTGCTACATGGTTATGCGAGTTAAGGAGAAAAGGGAATTGAACCGCATGAAGATTTGCGTTTTACACCGAGAGAGGAATGCGGCTTGGCTTACATATTTTATCTCGCTGAAGCTTCTTCCCAGGCCTGTGCGAGTTGGGCATGCGACTTGGGACTAAAGGAGGACCAAGTCGCACACAATTTCTCTGCAGATTTTGTCTTGGGCATGCAAGTTAAAGAAAAGAAAGACTGAATCGCACAAAGACTCGCAGAATACATCTAGTTGGGTATGCGGCAGAGGCTGAAGGACTTCAGGCTCAGAAGACTGTTTCTGTAGCTGTGCGACTTGGGCATGCGACGTGGGAAGCACCTGACCAACTCGCACACTCGTCATTTTACCCATTAAAGCCGGGTCAGGACCCGGTTTGTTCCAGGCTGACCCGGTTCGTTTTAAGACCTATATATAGTTTTTTAGGGTTTTACCCCAAGACTTAAGCTTTATTCCTTTTGTTTCTTGCCTCTTTTGTGAAAGAACTCCTTAGAAGAGAAATATCTGCTTTTGTGAGTTTGAATCAAGAGAGAATCAAGGATCTTTGAGTGTTTAAAGCTGTTTCTTATCTTCATCTATCTGATCCATCTTCATTTTCACACTTCTAATCATGATTAACAACACATCTTGCAAAGGATTTAGTGTGTTGATCATGATTAGTGAGTAATCCCCATATTAAGGTCTTAGATATGTAGATTAGGGTGCTTAGGTGATAGATAAGTGAGCTTAGGGATTAGATCATTCATATTCCATTCTCTACAACCTGTTCTCTATGCTAGATCCATACACATCATATGTGGTCTAGATTCTGGGCATTTCATGCACCAAAAGTGTTTGATGAAATCCCTGAACCAAGGTTGTTAGAGGTTTAAGTATTTTTCAGCATGGGAATGATTGTTTATATGCTTAAATGACAGATTAAACTAGGTCTCAATGCTTGTTAACTAATGTTTCACTAATGATGATTAGGTTAGAAACTGTTTTAGCATAGAAGTTAATGCCTTCATGAGAGGATTAGCTGAGTTAACGATGTTTAGGTTGAATGATTTGCTTGATCACATAATTCATTAGCTCACTAGTTTAGCATCAAAGGCACCCTAATCCACTATCATGTCTAAGACCTTTCCCATCATCATACATACATTCTCATCTCATTTAGTCTATTTACTTGCTTGTTTAAGTTGAACATTAGTTTTAATTCTTGTTCTAAGCTTGTTTAGTGGAAGTAACATCAAAACCTCACTCATTTGGCTTGAATTAAGAACTGATCCTTCATCATAGTGCCTACACATGATGGATTGATACCCTTTGTACTGCAAAGTGACAAACGGGATTGATAACCCCTCATTTAGAGCTTAAAAACCTCTAGTTATCAACCTAATGCATTTCCTATCCTAAACCAACTATAAGGACAAAAACATTGAAAACTACCTAAATGTATGCATGAGACTCAATATTTGGACCAAAAATGCAATCCTAAGTAATGCAAATTATGAATATATCAACTCCCCCACACTTGTCCTTTGCTTGTCCTCAAGCAAAAAGGATCAAATGAAAGAGAGATGTTGAATGCATTGGGAGTTCATATTTCCTTTGAGAGAAGTGACCACTAAGAGAGTTCAAGTTTATGCTCAATATGCAATGCAAGGCCATACTCAGATATAACAACACAACAACAAATCTCCACAAGCTCTCCTATTCCTCAACTCTTTGACATTCTTTAAGATTTCAACCAAGTGGATCAAGTGATGCAATGTTCAAATAAGCAAAGTTTGGCTAGGGTGAGGTTATGAGACTAAATGATCTCATCAGCGCCTCAGTGGGTTCAATGCAGCAAAGGGGATCTCTCTATGAATGACCAACCTTTGGCAGAATGCTAAAGGTAAAAGGCATTCTATGCATACAAGGGCAAGGACTCATCCCACCCGACACTCTACTCAAAGTTTCCTCACTTGCTTACTTTTCACACTCCTTCTTCTCTCACTAGGGGATTTACATTTTATTTTCACACTCAAGTCTTGGAGTTCAAACTTTACACAGCTCTTTTTCACTTTCTTTTGTAACCTCTAGCCTCTTTTTCTTTCTTTTTAGAATATTTGAGCTCTTTGGCTTCTTTTCTTTTCCTTCACTTAGAGGCTAGACTCTTTCTTTCCAAAACACTAGAGCTCACTTTCTTTGACTCAAAAATCCAAGACTGATTTCTTTTCTTTTTCTCTCCTTTAGTTCTCCCCTCTCTCCTTTTTCCATTCATCTCTCCTTTTTCCACTCACCAACAAGTATTCCCCCACACTTAGTTCTTGCCAAATCTCTCCGCTCCTTATGATGGAACTTAACACTCAATGAGACTTGCCCTTGTCGCCCTAAATCTAACACTTTCTGCTAAGTTTGGTCCAAGGTGGCCTCTCAATCACACACAAACAATTGGCTTGAAAGAAGGATGGGTTCAGGGTGAGGTAAAACTGATCCAAATGCGGATTCAGCTATTTGAGCTAAGGATGAGGATGGTAAAAACAGGATTCAAGCTCAAATATGTATATTGGTATCCACAAGCTTATTCAAACAATGCACCAATCATGATAGTTTCAAGTCAAGTTCAGAGTTTTCACTTATTAGAGTTGAGTTCAATACAAACTTGCTTCTCAGATTCATATCATTTCAAGCCTTGCAAGCACAGAAATCATTTCACAAGCATATTTGGTCTAAATTCTCAAAGTGATGTACTCTTAAGGAAAAAACCTATCATTAATCCCAGCAAGATGCAACCTATATGATGCAAGCTAGACTCAATCCTAAAATGTGAATGCAGCTACATGAACATTTTTTTGTGAAAATTTCCAGATTGTTTTGATTTTTTTGGTTTTTATATGCACTTAGATGCAACTATATGTATGCATGCAAGAGTGTGACTCAAGACTCAAAGTAGAAAATAAGAATCAGAAAAACAAGATTAGTACAAGATGAAACTCCTCCCCCACACTTAAATAACACAGTCCCTTGTGTTATAGAAGCATGAAGGAGAAGTACAATGCAAAAATGACAAAGTGCAAAGAGAAAAAATAAGCTAACTACATGCATATATACAGAAAACGGAGGGTTACCTGGTCAAGGGCTGAGTGATGGGGCTGGAGACCCCATGTCATAGGACGGGTTGGAAGACTGGTCTGATGGCGATTCCATTGCTGCTCTCTTGGCCTTTATAGCTCATCTTCATCCGAGTCTTGTCCATGTGGCTCATCAAAGCTCCCGAGCAGTTCACCTTGGTGAGAGCTTTCACCAACTTCTCCTCTTTAGAACCTTTCCAACTTAGCATTGAGCTTTTTTATCTTTGTACCCATCTTCTTGACTGTCTCAACCAGAGTAGAAACTGTGCCAACCAACTTCTTTATGTTCTTATCTTGCCAGCGGTTCCATCTTCTCAAGCTCTTTGTGCGGTAATGAGAAGCTGTTGTGGCATCATCAGGCATCTTACCATCACAAGAAAAGAAATTGTATCTCTTGCTCCCATAGACAGAGTTTTGATCAGCAGCTCCATCATCAGGAGCATCACCTGCTGCTTGAGACTTGGTGGTTTTCTTTCTCAGCTGTTGAATTGGTGGGCAAATCTCAGGGTTGTAATGCAACTCCTTGGTGATATAGAACTTGATGTTCTTTCTCCCTGAAAGGGAAGTGAGTGATGGGTTTTGCAGCAAGACTTTGACCTTTACTTCCCCAAGTGTGAGATTGTAGGCATAAGAATTTCCCACAAATCCTTCAATGAAGTTTGTCTTGGCAAGATGCAATTGATCCATGAGCTTAAAAAACTTTGGATTACCACTTAGCACAACTCCAGCATGTAACAAGATAGGAGTGATCAGGCCTCCTATGCGCATTAAAGGATTCTTGCAGGTGGTGGTGAGAGCCCATTTCCTTAGGTGAAGGAAGTTCTTGATGAGAAGAGATGCCATTGTTGGCCCTCTACTGTCTCCATAGAATGGCTGTCCACTGAAGAACTCAGGCATATAGCACCTAATACCCATCAATCAGCATCAACTCTTCATCATAAACATGGCTAAACTCAGCTTTGCCATAGAATGTCTGAGCAATCACCTTGTGTACCATCCTCAGCACTGGATTTCTGATGTCCGCTGCCTTAGCTACACTAGTCTTGTAACCGCCATTACCAATTGAATCCCAGATTTGTCTCTTTTCATTCCTAGGGTACCACAGCTTCCTGGCGGAACATTTCCCTTCAATCTTGAACCCAAAGCACTCACAGACTTCTCTGAAAGTCATCTCATATCTCTCCTTTCCAATTTTGAACTCAAGTGATCCAAAACCATCTTCAACATCAGCGGGTCCATCATTACTATAAAACTTTACTTGCAAAGATGCAAGAAACTGGCAAGTCATCTCTTTGTAAAACTCATTAGTCACCTCCATGATGTTCCCAAGACCAATGTTGTCAAGCACAGCTCTCACCTCTTCATAAATACCCATCTTTCTCAACAGCTCAACATCAGGGTACATTGTTGCTTCATGAGACACAACTTGAAGTTTCTTGAGGTAGTCATTGTAAATGACCGACTTTGGCTCGGTTTTCTAGACCACCTTTTTCTTCTTTTGAGGCACATTCTCCTCTTCCTCACTCAGCTCCTCACTAGAGCTTCTCTCAGCTCTCTTTTGCTTCCCTTGAGCCCTTGATGTTGTGGCTATGGCTTTGCCCTTTGCTTTTGCACTTGCTGCAACTGATTTTCCTTTGGGTTCTGAAGCACAAGCTTTCCCATTTGCCCTCTGTGGCATCCTTGGTGCAGCAACACCTGAGCCTGCTTCCCTTGTTCTTCCCATGGTACCTGATTTATCAAAGAATCTCAAAAAGAGCCATTAGCGCCAATGAGAGGGATTTAATCTCAAAAAATTTGAAAATGATTTTTACTTAAAAGAATATCATCAGTATAAATTCAAGCAGCATCATACAAATCCATTCCAAGTTCAAACATCAAAATCCAAGTTCCACAGAATTTTCAAAAATCCCAACAGTGTCTCAAGAGCACATCTTTCTCATGACAAGCAAAAATCAGTGTTCAAGCAGCAAATCAGCCCAAGTGAGTTCCTTCCTAGCTATCCACAACCTAGATTCCAAGGTTCTAACTCAAGTTCAAGCTTCTAATCAGGTTCTGCACAGCTCCATCTTAAAAAAATTTCAGAGGAGTGGCGATGAGCTGAAACAGATTCAAAGAAGACTTTTTTCATTAAACATACCTTGGAATCAAGTGAAATGAAGCAGTATGAGGACTCTAAACTCAGAAAGTCAGCAAGAACAGGCGGTTTTAAGTGAGAAAGATGTGAGTTCAAGAGAGAAACAATGGAGGAGAGAAGAAGAAAAACAGTTTTCTCGTGAAAGGAGAGAGAAAGGAAAGAGGAAACCAGATTTTTTCTGTGGTCCAGCCTTTCTTTTTGGCTTATGGGAGACAGCTGGATGTGGCTGGACCTTTGAGATTGATCGTGGCATCCTTTGGACCGCTGGTCACAAGACTTCTCGGAGATCCTATTGACATTGTTTGTGTCGATATTCTGGTCGATATTTTCTCGGTGAGTCTTCGTGTTTTATCGACCAGAATTTTGACCAAACACACTTCGATACCTTGCCAACATGTTCATGCAGTTGATAAATATCGAGGTGTGTCATCAGGATAGTTTGGTCGAAATTATTTCGGCACAGTAGGTTAAAATTATCGACCAAACTATCGAGACTTAGTGTGGTCGATATGATCTCAGGCTCTTGTTGATTCTTGACCTCTCTTGCATCCCAATCTCCTTTAAACAGCTCCCAGAACGTGTTAATCCTGCTCACACTTAAGAAAACACATCAAAAAGTCCTAAAAATTCAAAAGAAAGCATGAAAGAAAGTATGTACAAGTGATAAGCTTGGGGTGTCTCCCAAGAGCACTTTGTTTAAAGTCTCTAAGTTTGACTTTGATACCAAGTTTATGCTGATGGTGGATCAAGAAGGGGAACTGATGTAGCTTCCTCCTTCTTTTGTGAGACTAGGTAGTGATTGATCCTTTGGCCATGGACCACAAACTCTTGACCATCTTTACCTTCTAACACAACAGCTCCATATGGCCTAACTTCAATAATCTTAAAGGGACCAGACAATCTAGACTTAATTTTTCCAGGAAATAACTTAAGCCTAAAGTTGAACAGCAACACCAAATCACCTTCCTTGAACTCTCTTTTCAAAATTCTTTGATCATGTAGAGCTTTGGTCTTTTCTTTATAGATCTTGGAGCTCTCAAAATCCTCCAACCTGATCTCTTCAAGTTCATGGAGTTGAATCATCCTTTTCTCTTGAGCTGTTTTGATATCAAAGTTCATCAACTTCACAGCCCATAATGCCTTGTACTCCAGCACAACAGGACGGTGGAAGCTCTTCCCATATAGCAGATTGAAAGGAGATGTCCCAATTGGAGTCTTAAAAGCTGTTCTATAAGCCCACAATGCATCATCCAGCCTTTTGCTCCAATCTTTTCTGCTTGAACTAACAGTCCTCTCAACAATGGCCTTAATTTGTCTATTAGACACTTAAACCTGGCCACTTGTTTGAGGATGATAAGGATTAGCTACCTTATGTTTCACTCCATGCTTCCTCAGCAATCCCTCCAAGGTTTTGTTCACAAAATGAGAACCTCCATCAGAAATAACAACCCTTTTGGACACATAGTCCACAACCACTAATATGTACTGATTCCCATAAGATGAGATGAATGGCCCCATAAAGCCCACTCCCCAACAATCAAAAACTTCAACATCAAATATTGGATTTTGAGGCATCTCACTCCTCTTTGAAATTCACATGCCTCTGACAGGCATCACAAGCTGAAACAACCCTTTGAGCGTCCTTGAACATAGTAGGCTACCAAAACCCACTCTGAAGAACCTTGGCCACCGTCTTGAATGCTCCCATGTGACCCCCAAAAGTTGATCCATGGCACTCTTGCAACACAGGTTGCATATCCTCTTCAGCAACACACCTTCTAACTTCTATACAGCTGATCTTTGTTCCGGACATACAGGTAAGGTTCATCCCAATGGTATATTTGGACATCTTTGAAGAATTTCTTTCTGTCGTAAGCATCAAGTTCTGGTGGTTCCACTCCACAAGCAAGAAATTTCACAATGTCAGCAAACCAAGGCATTCTCCTCTCTTGGATGCTATCCACTTCCTCAAACTTTAAGTAAGAGTTGACCACCATCAATGATTCCTCAGGGAGAGAGTCATTAAGAGAGACTTCAGAGTCCACTCTTAACCTATAGAGATGGTCTGCAGCTCCATTCTCTGTGCCCTTCTTGTCTTGTACCTCCATATAAAACTCTTGAAGTAAGATGACCCATCTCAAAAGTCTAGGCTTGGCATCCTTCTTGGTCATTAGATATCTGAGGGCTGGATGATCAGTGTACACAATGACTTTTGATCCCACCAGGTAGCTTCTGAATTTATCAAATGCAAAAACTATTGCCAGCATTTCCTTTTCTGTGGTTGCATACTTTTCTTGAGCAGAATCAAGGGTTCGGCTGGCATAGTAGATCTGATGAAGTTTTCTGTCCTTCCTCTAGCCAAGCACAGTTCCAACTGCATACTCTGAAGCATCTGTCATCACTTCAAAGGGCAATGACCAGTCAGGGGCCTGGACAATTGGTGCACTGATCAATGCCTCCTTGATCTTCTTGAAAGCTTCCTCACACTCAGCATCAAAGACAAATTCAACCTCTTTGCACAACAGCCTAGTCAGATGCCTAGCTATTCTTGAAAAGTCTTTGATGAATCTTCTGTAAAACCCTGCATTCCCAAGGAAGCTTCTTATCCCTTTGACTGAGTTTGGAGGTTGCAGATTCACCATCACTTCCACCTTTGCTGTGTCCACTTCTATTCCAGCTTCTGAGACCTTGTGCCCCAACATTATTCCTTCTTGGACCATGAAGTGGCATTTTTCCTAATTTAACACCAAGCTGTGCTCCTCACATATATCCAGGACCTGAGAAAGATTAGACAAACAAGAGGAGAAAGAGTGTCCATAGACTGAGAAGTCATCCATGAAGACCTCTACTTTCTCCTCAATCAGATCTGAAAAGATAGACATCATGCAACGCTGGAAAGTAGTAGGAGCATTGCACAGCCCAAATGGCATGCGCCCATAGGGACAGGTGAATGTGGTCTTCTCTTGGTCTCTTGGATCTATGGGGATTTGAAAGAATCCAGAGTAACCATCTAGAAAACAAAAGAAGGGATGGTTTGCAAGCCTCTCTAGCATTTGGTCAATAAAAGGCAAAGGAAAATGATCTTTCCTAGAGGCTGCATTGAGCTTTCTATAATCTATACACATCCTGTGTCCAGTTCCAGTTATAGTCCTAGTAGCAATCAGCTCATCCTTCTCATTCTTTATTACTGTCATTTCCCCCTTTTGGGCACCACATGGACTGGTGAAACCCATCTAGAGTCTGAGATTGGATAAATTATCCCAGCCTCTAGGAGTTTGATAATCTCTTTCTTCACTACCTCTTTTAAGTTGGGATTGAGACGCCTTTGGTGCTCTATGGATGACATAGACTCCTCTTCTAAGTGGATCCTATGAGTTCATAGGGAGGGTGAGATACCCTTTATGTCATCCAGAGAGTAGCCAATGGCTCTCCTATGTTTCCTCAACTCTTCTAACAACCTATGCTCTTGGACCTCTAACATCATATCATTGATAATGACAGGATAAGACTAATTGAGACCTAAGAAAGCATACCTGAGCCCCTTGGGAAGGGGTTTGAGATCAAGTTGAGGTGCCTTAGATTCGTCCTAATCCTTTTCAATTGCAGCTAGTGAGGCTTGTTGTGGCTTCTCTGCTTGGGCTTCACCTTTAGCCTTGTTGCATTGCTTCTGAACACCCTCATTCACCTCTTGAAATCCTTTTTACTCCCTGGCCGCCGGGGTAGTATCGACCATGAAGCATGTCGACATTTTGGTCGATATTTTTGGCTCCTGAAGTATCGACATGCTTTTGGTCGATATTCTTTCGGCCAGTTGATCAGTCTCGGCATCGTGAAGTACCGACATGCTTTTGGTCGATAGTTTGGTCAATAATATCTCGGCGTTCTAGTTGAAAATGTCGACCAAACTATTTTGATGCGACACAAAGAGTTCAGCTTGAAACACAATTCTAAAAAAAAAATTGATACACTTGATGAATTTCAAGAAAAATTTCTCAAAAATTCCAAGAACAGGTTATTCTCAAGCAAGATCCATGAAATTCCTATCCATTATACTTGCACAATACTCACAAAATGATTCCAAGGTATCAAGAGGCCCATTAAAATCGATTCCATTTATTTTTCTTTTCATGAACAGTACACTAAAGCATGGAAAAGGTGAGTTTTAACAGACTAAATACCTTGGAATCTTCAAGTTTCGAGTGAACAACGAATGTGCAGCAAGAAACTAGACAGGATTACGTGTTCAATGCAGTTGGAATTTCTCAATTTGATGCAGGAACGAGAGAGATATGAAAGTTTAAAGCTCAAGAATGGAGAGAAAGGAGCAAACTCGCGATGAAGAAGAAGGAGAGGTGGGGAACAGCTGTCTTGGCGCGTCCTTTGACCGGTCAACGTCCGTACGGTCAACTCAAATTCAAAATTTGGTCGCGCCTGGTTGACCGTGGCACGTGACCGTGTCAAGAAATGCATATGCTTCCTCTTTTTGCCGCGGTCTTGGTGTGGCCGTGGCAACTTGACCGTGGCAAACACCGAATGTCGGCTCCTTCTTCTTTCTCTTGCCACAGTCAAGTGTTCTCTCGTGGCAATATCACCGTGGCAGTGCTCAATCCTCAGTCAAACCCTCATAATATTTGCCACGGTCAAACCCTTAGCCCGTGTCCTCTAGACCGTGGCATTCTCCGAACATCTTGCCTTGGAGATAAGGCACATCAGTGGGAAAAGAGCCTCCTCCACACATGGGAGCAATGCAAGCTTGCCTTTCTATCCAAGTTTTTCTCAAGCTCAAGGACTGCAAAGCTAAGGAACCAGATTTCCAGCTTCACTCAACATTCTAATGAGACCTTTGGAGACGCTTTAGACAGGTTTAGAAGCTACACAAATCAGTGTCCACATCATGGCTTTTCAGAAGCCTCTCTCCTTAGCACTTTATATAGAGGAGCTGTCCCCAAGATCAGGAATTAGTTGGACACAGCATCAAATGAGAATTTCTTAGCAAAAGAAATCAATGCAGCTATGGAACTTATTGAGAACTTAGCCATGAGCCAAGACACCTGTGGGGAAGATTATGATATAAGCTATAGAGGAGAAAATTCTGGTAGACACCAAGGGCTGGGAGAGAAGATCAAAGTGCTGAATATCAAGCTTGACAAAGCCCTAGCTGCCACTCAAAAGCCTATAAACTATGTGAGTGAGGAGAAGAGATGCTTCACAAATACCAATGAAGAGGGTTTCACTCAAGAGGAGTTGCACTTCATTGGGAATCAAAACAAGTTCAATGGTTACAAAAACTTCAATAAACACCAGAACTTGTCCTATAGAAGCAACAATGTGGCCAACCCCCAAGACCAAATATACCCTCCTCAAAGCTTTGTTCAACAGAATCAGTACCAAGGTAACTCCCAAGATCACCAGAGTTTTCAGCAACCAGCGGTTCAGAATCAAGGGAATAGCTTCACAAAATAAGTCAGCCTACAGTCAAAGGCTCCTCCTCCTGGTTTGGGCCCACCACCTGTTCAACAAAGTCCTGATTTCAATGTTGTTCTCCAACAGCTCTTACTAGGACAACAAAAGATGGTATCCGACCTGGAGATACTAGGTGCTGAACTAAAGTCTATCAAAAAGAACAAGGGCATCTGCATTTCAGATCCTCAAAGCTCTCTTCCTGGTAAAGCTGTTCCAACCCCAAAAGATTATTACAATGCAATCTACTCCAATGATGACTATTCAGCTGCTGTGCAAGAGATTGAAGACCTTCTTTATGGTCAAGTTTGTAATGAGAATGCACACACTCATGTAGATGAGGACGCCATTATAGATGATTTCATGGGCTTCCTACAGGAACTCAATGAGGACATTGAGGAAGAAAGTGTGGGGGCAGCCGGTTCAGTTTTTTCTGTTCAGCAAGGGAATGATTCAAAGTCTCTTGAAACAAAGGAGCTGCCAACTGATCAAGCAAGGCCAACAGATAGTGACTCCACCTCTGAATAAACTCAGATGAAGCCCACCTCTCTTAGCTGGGTAATCGAGGGAAGTTTACCATCTCTTGCACTCTTGGAAACTTTAGAGTTGAGAATGCTTTGTGTGATTCAGGCTCAAGTGTAAGTATAATGTCAAAAGATATGATGGAGAAGCTAAAGGTCAAGTCTATAACGTCATACCCTTCTTCTATCACCTTTTGCATTGCAAATTGAGCATGAACTTGAATTCTCTTAGTGGTCACTTCTCTCAAAGGAAATATGAACTCCCATGCATTCAACCTCTCTCTCTCATTTATTCTTGTTTGCTTGAGGAAAAGCAAAGGACAAGTGTGGGGGAGTTGATATACTGATATTTTTTCATGTTTAGGATTGCATTGTTTTCCAACTGTTGAGTCTCATGCATACATTTAGGTAGTTTTACATATATTTGTCTTTGCTTTTGTCTTTAGTTAGGAATTGCATTAGGTCCTAGAGAGTTATGTACTTTTGGAGTGTTTACAGGTCATTTGGGGCTAATTGGGAGCAATTGGGACAAAAGCCATGGAGAGACCATCACCTTATGTGCATCAGACTCGGACAAGTGTTATGGAGCCGACAATCCCTCAAATTTATCACCTGAGAAGGAGAACTTTCACCAGGATTCAGCCTCTGTAGTCTTCATACCGAATCAAGAGGGTCGAGTCAAGTTTCCAGAACACTTGAGATCGTCCTATTTGGAGTTGTGAGCTGAACTTTACGGCGATACGAAGCAGTGCATTTCTCGGAGCGGATTAAGGACCAAAGCAACGCGCATCAAAGAACCGGTGGAACGGAGCCTTTGCCGACGTCATCTGAACCCAAACCCTTCACTCAAGTTTGAGCTGAAGGAGCCATCTGGCCTATGGAGTTGACCGATCAAGGTTTGGACCAGTGAGCCAGGAGTTATGAAGGATTTGGTGCAAGCGGTCTACATTCATATCGAGAAGGAGTACCGACCAAAATCAGGTCGGTATTACCTTGGAACCTTGACGATTTTGGCTGGTTTTTGGAAGCCAAAATGCCGAAGAAATATCAACGTCGTGCACCGACTGAATCCTGCTCGGTATTGATCCCCTGAAGCTATCCTTAACGCCGCACCGAGGTGAGTTCAGCCGGTGTAGCGCCTCGGTGTAACCACTCTCAGATTGCCGAAGAAATATCGACGTTCTGCACCGGCCAAAATCACCTCGATACATTCTCGCTTCATGACGTTTTTGTGGGCATTTTTGGGGCCAAGACCTAGTTTGTCCTAGGTTTTGTGACTCTTTTTTTGGTCGCAAAAAAGAGGGACAGTATTGTTACTAATTTGCGACTAATAAGTGACTAATCATAATGCAGAGGTAAAATAGTTGCAAATTACCAACAAAAAAATTAGTCAGACAGGAGTCGCTTATTTGCGACTAATTAAAAACCGGCAATCGACTATATAATTATGGTCATAAAAGAGTGGGAAATTAAGACAAATTAGCGACTCTCGTCTTAGTCAGAAAGTGAAGTCGCAAAAGTAGTGATGTGGTCGTGTGTGTGAGGGTGTCAAGTTTTACCCTAAATGAAATCAATAGCCGCAAGTGCACAGCTGATCGATTGTAGTACTTAGGGATCGAATCCACAGGGTAGGAGGATCTTTCCTGCAAAAGCCTTCGAAAGAAATATAAAGTAAGAAGTCTAGAACCTGGCGAGTTTTGTGAGGGTTTTAGTGGTGTGTTTAAAACGTAAAAACGAATCCTAAAGAGAAAATACGGTAATTAAAATGACCTAATAACTAAACTTAACGAAAAAGGGTAAAAACGAGAAAAATGCCTAGACCTAATTGCTAAGTGAAAATCGATTGAAAGAGTAAAGAAACTAGAATAAAGCTTGAATGAAAATCGGTGTAAATCTATAAGAAAAGAGGCGCTGGGTTCAGGGAAGTTTTCTCAGGGGTACGAACGATTCAAAACATTGCTAGAGAGTAACTTTGATAAGATCTTAGCTTAAACTTTTCGAACTGGAGTCACGGACGTATGAATACGCCACTGTCGTGATCATAGACAACTCTCTCCCTCAACCCTGACCAGTAAGTTTCCACTCTGGCCCTGGAAAAGAAGAGGTGCATTAAGTTTAAGACTCGTCAGCATTACCAAATCGCCCATAGGTAGGTTTCCACTCCTATGTTTGTTTTGCTCTCCCAAACTAGATCTGACACCGGATGAACACTTTCTTGTCACCAAGCATCTGGATCATATTGTAGTTCATGACGCTACTCTCATGCAGTGAAAACGAATTCAGAAGAAAAAGTTCTAAGATTCGGCTCAATAGCCAATGGAATCCTCACCGAACATATATATCCCCATCGAAAATCCATTAATCCCAACAATAAAACTAATCAGACATAATGAACGAAATCATAAACATAGTATTAAAAAGTAGAATAGAAACCGAAATTGAAAAAGAAAGAACAAGGGTTAAAGAGACAAATCTCTCTCTCCCTAAAACCTAAAACTTAAAAAGTATTCTAAAAAAATAAGAGCATATGAGGTGATACGAATTAGGGTTCCTAAAACATGTATTTATACTGCTCAAGACATCTCTAGGGTCTAGGGTTCCAGAATCAAGGCTAGGAAAATGATATGGGCTTCAGCAATGGGCCTTTGGAGTCGGAGTTAGCTAGCCGCGGTCAGAATGGTTGTGACCGCGGGGAATGGGTGGCTGGCCACGGTCGCGGTGGTTGTGAGCGCGGGGAATGGCCTGTTGGTCGCGGGTGGAAACGCTTGCCGGCTGGTTTACGCGACATCTTGCTCTTCGTGTATCTTTTGATTGAACCGTTGGATTGCCAAGCTGTAAAGTGTGCTGGAAAGCTGGTACTTCCATCTTCAAGATCTCCAAATTTGAGCTGGATCAGACGGTGAGAAGGCCTTCAATCGGGGGTGAACTTCTGACGGTTTGACTCTGAGCTGAAATCTGGTCTTCTATCCATTTTGTTAAGCTTTTTCCCTAAGTTTCTTGAAAAGAGTCTTGGAACTACAAATACTAGAAAAACGTAATAAAAGTACTTAAAAGCAATTAAAAACATAGAAAAAGTATTTCAAAACGATCCATAAAAGTGGTCAAAATATGGTGTTATCAAGTAGTCCCAAATTAGCGACGGATTTGCAACAAAATATATATAGAAAACATATCTTTATCAATTTTTATAGCAGTGATTAAAGTGTCTTAAATAACCCACTAATTTGCGACCGAAATGAGACTAACACCTGAAATTGTAACTGTTTGCTACCATTTAGCAACTACACTCGATTTTCAAAAACAATTCATCAATATAGAATCGTAAATATGTTAATTCTTAAGTTTTTACAATGATTTGAACTAATATATACACTGAATCATGATAATAGAGAAAAAAAGTTTTAAATTCGAAACTTTTCTACGTATGTTTGTATATTCTCATACCATGTAATAAGTATATATGTGTTTTATATAGAATGACTTTGAAAGATATAAATCTTTCAAAATTTACTTATCATATCTTAGTTTACTATTTAAAAATAGAGTTATAGTGTTAAAATTGAAAAAACAATGATTATAATATCATGTTTATGCTAATCTAAACTCTTAAAGTTAAGGGTTTAGGATATAGATTTGTCATTCATAAAAATAGTCACAAATTAGTCGCACTTTGTGATGATAGACAAGACTTTTTGGGTCTTAGGGCTATCAATCCCCTTGTCAAAGTAGCACAAAAGAGGTTGTCAATCCAAGAATGTAGTGATAGACACTAAGCTATGTGATCAGTTTCTCAATTCAAGTGAACAGGTGAGGTTTTGATTGCTAATGACAACTAAGAAATTAAAACAAGATTAATGACTAAACAAGTGATCAAACCAGAAGTAAGCAAATGACAAGTGATGTGAATATGAGATGATGGAAGCATCAGATTCTAGACATGATAGTTGGCTAGGGTGCTTTGGTGCTAAACTAAAAATGCTAATGACAATGATGAGACATTAATCAACTGATTTAGAACTCTAATCTAGATTAATCCTCTCATGAAGGCATTAACCTCTACACTAATCCATTTTCAAACCAAATCATCATTTGTGAAATATGAATCAGTGAGCATTAAGAAACAGTTTTAAAAGATCATCTAAGCAATTAACAAACATCATCTTGGCATTAAATGCAAAGATCTCTAACATAGCTATTTCAGGCATTTCCTCAAACACTTTTGGTGCATGAAATGCCTAAGATCTAGACCACATATGATGTGTATGGATCTAGCCTAGAGATCAGTTATTTAGAGAGATGAAATCATGAATCTAGCCCTAAGCATCCCTAATCTAACACTTTAGCACCCTAACCTACACATCTAGAACCTCATTAAGGTGACTACTCACTAATCATACTATTATCTCTTAAACCTTTGCAAGTTGAGAAGATTGGCATGATTAATGATGAGAAATGAAGATGGAAAAAATGGATGATGATGGATTTGCAGCTTTAAACACATAAATCTTTGATTCTCTCTTGATTCAAACTCAAAAAGGGAGATATTTCTATTCTTAAAGGAGTCTTTTACAAAAGAGGAAAAGAAACAAAAGAAATAAAGCTTGGTCCTTAGAGTAAAACCCTAAAAAAAAATGTATTTATAGTCCTCCCCTAGGTCTTTGGTCACCCGGGACAAACCGGGTGTTGACCAAGAGAGAAAACACTTCAAAACGCCAACACATCTACACCGAGGTTCACTTGGCCGATGTTTTACTCGATGTGGATGTGTTGTAAAGCCTGTCTTGTACGTGGATGCTAGCACTGGGGCCTGTAAAGTCGATGTCACGGCCGGTGTTGAAAGTATGGGTTCGACGATGGAGCTGGCACCGGCTTGCTTCTAGCCGATGTCTTGGCCGATGCTGTGAAATGGTTAGTTCGCTGGGTTAAGCACCAAGGTTCAATGTGCCGGTGTGGAGGCCGGTGTGGATGAACTGGTTAAAACAGAGCAAACTACACCGAGGTGCTCTTCTCCGATGTTGTGGTCGGTGCTGGAGTTTTAGCTGGAACGGGTGGAAATGCACCGGGCAGCTTTTCCTCCATGGTGTGCCCGGTGTTGCTGAACTGTTGAACGAGTGGAAAATAAATCGAGGTACCTTTGGTCGGTGTGGGAGTCGGTGTTGATCTTTAAGCACAGAACTCTCAAGGTAAGTTTCAACACCGAGCACAATCTTCCCGGTGTCAAGGAAACTCACCATACATAAACCGTCGAAACTTCCTGACCACTGTTCAGAATCCAGATTTTCCAGCTCCAGTAGACAGATAACTCACTCAACCCCAACTTTGTGGAAGAAACCATCAGCGCTGGGAAGTGGAAGGTTTCCTGGACGGCTCATCTCTGCAGTGCATTGAAACGATCAACAGGAAGCTCTTGGACCAGTGTTCACTCTGGAGACGATATCTTTCAGCAAATAGCACCAAACTGGATGAACTCAGATGTTCCGGAAAGAGAACTCAAAGATCTCGAATCTTAATGAAGACTCCGGCAACTGAATCAGACTGGAAAGGCATCGTCCCACGCAATCTTTGTTACTCATCGGATCGGTCTTGAAACTGTACCGAGACAGGTGCGTCTTACGGTGAGCCTAATTTTCTGCTCACAAATCTAAATATAATGATTCCACCTGTTCTAGATCCGTGACCTGATAATATCTAACTTATATGAAGACCCTGTAATCTGAATCGGACGTTAAGACTCCCCAGACAGGCGATCTTTCCAGACGTATGGGATTGCTCCAGACCGGATGCGAGACAGGTCTGTTTTCCGGTGGCCGTATCTCTCAGATCGCTGGTCCACATTCATCGATTCCAACTTTTCTGAAATCTAGACTCAATTATCTTGATACTTGATGAAGACACCGGAGGTTGAATCGCAGTGCAAGTCCTTCGTCTCACGCGATCAAAGTAGGGGTCTCGTCGGCACCAAACCATCCGTCCGAGTTGCTGTACACAGGTGAGGGTTCCTCCATGATCCCAGCTCCAAGTTGCTCCCAAAATCCTCCAAATGACCTGAGAATACTCCAAAAATTCAGGACACTCTAGGACCTAATGCAATTCTTAAACAAAGCTAGAACCAAAGACAAACTCTAATAAAACTAGCTAAATGTATGCATGTGACTCAATATTTGGACAAAAATGCAATCCTAAACATGACAAAATATGAGTATATCAACTCCCCCACACTTGTCCTTTGCTTGTCCTCAAGCAAAAAGGATCAAATGAAAGAAAGAGGTTGAATGCATTGGGAGTTCATATTTCCTTTGAGAGAAGTGACCTACCATACAAGGGCAAGGACTCATCCCACCCCACACTCTACTCAAAGTTTCCTCACTTGCTTACTTTTCACAATCATTCTTCTCTCACTAAGGGATTTACTTTTCATTTTCACACTCAAGTCTTGGAGTTCAAACTTTACACAGCTCTTTTGCACTTTCTATTGTAACCTCTAGCCTCTTTTTGTTTCTTTTTAAAACATTTGAGCTCTTTGGATTCTTTTATTTTCCTTTCACTTAGAGGCTAGACTCTTTCTTTCCAAAACTCTAGAGCTCACTTTCTTTGACTCAAAACTCCAAGACTGATTTCTTTTCTTCTTTTTGTTTTTTTTCTATCCCCTAGTTCTCACCACTCTCCTTTTTCTACTCATCTCTCCTTTTTCCACTCACCAACAAGTATTCCCCCACACTTAGTTCTTGCCAAATCTCTCAGCTCCTTGATGATCGAACTTAACACTCAATGAGACTTGCCCTTGTCGCCCTAAACCAAACACTTTCTGCTAAGTTTGGTCCAAGGTGGCCTCTCAATCACACACAAACAATTGGCTTGAAAGAAGGATGGGTTCAGGGTGAGGAAAACTGATATATTATGCAGATTCAGATATTTGAGCTAAGGAAGAGGATGGTAAAAACAGGATTCTAGCTCAAATATGTATATTGGTATCCACAAGCTTATTCAAACAATGCACCAAATGATAGTTTCAAGTCAAGTTCAAGGTTTTCACTTATTAGAGTTGAGTTCAATTCAAACTTGCTTCTCAGATTCAGATCATTTCAAGCTTTGCAAGCACAGAAATCATTTCACAAGCATATTTGGTTCAAATTCTCAAAGTGATGTACTCTCAAGGAAAAAACCTATCATTACTCAGCTGTGGAAATGGAAAAAGAACCTCACACCAACTCTGTTTACAAGGAGGGGACTGAACAGCCATTGATCAGAGAAGAAGACATCTTGCTCTCATGGTATCCTACACTTGATGATCTAAAGATGATGAACACAAAGAGTGATGGCTCACCATCAAAAGATAAGAGCATAGATACTGATCTTTCTTCTCAAGACTTTGATCTCACTCCTTGGGTTGATGATGATGGATCTCTGAAATATAAGCTGGATTGCAATGAGAAGCCAGGTCTGTTTGCTGAAGTGAGGGCATGTCTCACAAAGGAAATCTTTGATAAAGACCCAGATGGTATTCAAGAGCTGGTGGACAAAGGTCTCAAGATGGGATCTCGTGGACAAGGGTCTAATGGTTCCAAAAGGCAGCAACACAACTCAGCTTTCTTTCTCAGGCCATTGAAGTTCTGAAAAGGATCAGTACTTAACCTCACCCCAACTAAGAACATGTTTTGCAAAGTCAAACTTAGTGACCTTAAACAAAGTGCTCTTGGTAGACACCCCAAGCTTATCCTTTGTAAATATTATTTTTCATGCTTTCTTTTGCTGTTTTTAGGATGTTTTGATGTGTCTTGTGTAGTGTGTTCAGGTTACAGATGACCTGGTGTTCTTTGGCCTTAAGGAATGGTGGACAAGATGCAAGGAAATGCAAAATTTGGCTAAGTTCACAGTTTGCCATGACCATGAATCACTGCTTGAACAAGGCGTGGCATGAGGCTTTTTCTTGGATGCCAACCTTCGGTGATTTCCATAGGGAGATTGCCACGCCGAGAATTGAACCATGGCAAGTTGAATTTTGAATAGACCACCATTCGGCTTTTGCCACGAGAGGAATGCCACGGGTAGATTCAAGGCGTGGCAACATGTTTTAAGGCAGCAGAACCTTCGGCTTTTGCCATGGTCTCTTTGCCACGGTCACATCCAAACCGTGGCAATGTGTTAGAGGAAGAACAAAAGAATGCCACGGGCTGTCCAGAGGAGCTTCCAGACCGTGGCAACAGGGGGTGGCAAGAGGACCAATGCACAAAAACGAGCTCCAGCCCTCACTACAAGCACGTTCAGATCAGTGCAAGGAGCAGCATCAAAACTAAGACACCTCCAGTGATGTTTAGCCCCCTGAGATTCACAATTCCACTACTCCCTTCCATCAAAAAAAAATCTGGTAACACTCCAAACTCCTTGTACATATGCATCTAGTTCTTTATTTCTCATTTTGCATCTTTCTTGCTTTTGCCTTTCACTCCTCTCTTATGCTTTTATAACACAAGGGACTGTGTTAATTAAGTGTGGGGGAGGGATTTCGTGTTTACTAATCATGTTTATTCTGCTCTTATTTTCCTTTTCACTTTGAGTCTCATTTTGCATACATCTAAGTGCATATAAAAACCAAAAAAAAATGGAAAAATCTGAAATATTTTCACAAAAAAATGCTCATGTAGTTGCATTCACATTTTAGGTTGAGTTTAGTTTGCATTTTCATATAGGTTGCATCATATGCAAATGGGAGTAATGATAGATTTTTTCTTGAAGAGAGCATCATTTAAGAGCTTGGTCCCTTAAGGCATTGCAAAACTGGTATGAAATCAAGTGTGAACCATGCTTTGAACTGGTATCTCAATACTTTTGTGCTAGCTGAATCAAGTTTTGAATAGCCTCAACCTTGCTTAAGTGAGAACCCTTGAATTTGACATCTAATTATCATGTTTGTGCATATCATTGTGAATTCATGGGTACCACATACATATTTGAGCTTTCTTATCCCATTTTATCACTCTTGCTAGCTAAAATAGCTGATCTCTCATCTTGAGACAGTTCCCTGCCTTTAGCCAAACCTTTCTTTGAAGCTTAAACACCCTTCTTGTGTGCATGATTTGTGAGGCCTTGTTTCTAGTAGACTTGGTAAAAAGTGTTGGGTTTAGAGCGACAAAGATAGTGCTGCATGTAGATACTAGTCCAACATCAAGGGCTAGTCTAGGTTTAGGTGAAAGTGAGAGCATTGATTTTGAGTGTGTGAGCTGAAAAGAAAAAAATCTGAGTGATGAAAGTGGAAAGTACCGAATTGGTTAGGGGAATGAATGCTTAAATGAAAGAAAGTGAGTGTGTGCTGAAATGTAGAGCTCATGTGTTGAAATGAAAAAAGTCTCATAAAAAAAAAGAGAAAAGATTCAAAAAGAGGCTGAATTAAAGAAGAGCTTGTGTGTTAAAGAAAAGAAATTCACTAAGTGGTTGTTAAAGAAAGCATTCCCCTAAGAGATGAAATGAAGAGAGTGATGAGAGCTTATTGAGTTTCAAGGATAAAATGCCATTTGGGGTGAGTAGACTAGAGAAAGAATCTTGAGAGGTTTAAAGTTGAGTGTGAAAAGCATTTTGGGTGTGGGGTAGATGCAGTTCTATCTTTGTAATCCATTGCTTTTTTACCCTTAGCATTTTACTAAAGTCTACTAATTTTTGAGTGATCCCCTTGCATGGAATACCAGTTACTTGATTGAGATCATTTTAATCTCAAAACCCAGTCCCAAGCCAAATGAATTCACTTAATTTGGATGAACATGATCCACTTGAAACTTTAAATGAATGTCAAAAGGTTGAGGTTAGGAATGCTTGTGATGGTTTGTGCTTGAGTTTGGTTCATTTGGTGACAAGTATGGCTAATTTTTATGAGTAAACCAGTTTGCATTGCAGTCTAGAATTGGTAACTTGAACAATGAGCTTTGAATTCTTTTAATGATGATCTCTGTTTAAAGAAATATGAACTCCCATGCATTCAACCTCTCTCTCTAATTTGTTCTTGTTTGCTTGAGGACAAGCAAAGGACAAGTGTGGGGGAGTTGATATACTCATATTTTGTCATGTTTAGGATTGCATTTTTGTCCAAATATTGAGTCTCATGCATACATTTAGGTAGTTTTACATATATTTGTCTTTGCTTTCGTCTTTAGTTAGGGATTGCATTAGGTCCTAGAGTGTCCTGCATTTTTGGAGTGTTCTCAGGTCATTTGGAGACTTTTGGGAGCAACTTGGAGCTGGGATCATGGAGGAACCCTCACCTGTGTACAGCAACTCGGACAGATGGTTTGGTGCAGACAACACCCTCACTTTGATCGCGTGGGATGAAGGACTTGCAATGCGATTCAACCTCCGGTGTCTTCATCAAGAACCAAGAAGAATGAGTCTAGTTTCCGGAACTTTTAAAATCAGACGATTTGGATCCGTGAACTGTGAGATATTGCCATCAGAAGGAACACATGTCTCACGGCCCGATCAGGTCTTACGCGATGCGCCTCAAAGAACCGGTGGAACGGAGCCCTTGCCGACGTCATCTGAACCCGAACCTTTCATCAAAGTTGGAGATGATAGAGTCACGGTCCCAGAACAGGTCGAATCATTGGATTTGGAGTCGTGAGATGAGAGTTAAGAAAGGCGAGAGACATACATATCAGCCAGACGTCTAAGAGTGGATAAGGTGCTAAGTGTCATGATTTGACACGGTGATAATGCCACGGCCTTGAAGTACGGCCTTTGACCTGACCACGACAAGCAATGAAGATCTTTGACACGCCCATAATGTCATGGTCGGGATTTGACATGGTCTTGAAGCACGGCCTGATGTTTGGCCGTGGCAATCACCGAATCATCAACACCTTGCCGCGCCCAACATGACACGGTCCAGATCAAGAACGTGGTAATCCAAGAAGTTCATCACCCAAAACCAGAAAAGAAGAGACACGGCCACTAGACATGGTGTAAATCAAGCCATGGCAACCTTGATCATGAAGAATCTGTCCAAGAACTTTGATACTATCAGTTTGCCACGGTATGGCCAAGCATCATCTGACCTTGGCAAACCACGCCACTATCCATCAAAGCCGGGTCAGGATCCAGTTTTTCCTGGGCTGACCCGGTCCATTAGCACTTAGTATATATAGCTTTTTGGAAAAAAACCCTAAACATCTTATCTTTTATCTTAGTTTCTCTCTAATTTTCTTTCCTTTTTAGTGTAAAAACGTTTTTGATTAAGAGATATCTAAAGGATTACATCATTCTAAGCTGTTTCTTATCATCTCATCATCTCATTTCTGCTTCTAATCATATTAACATCATCTCTTGCAAAAGATTAGATGTGTTCTTCATGATTAGTGAGTAGTCATCTTTTAAGCTTCTAGGTGTGTAGATTAGGGTGCTTAGATGTTTGATTTATGATGCTTAGAGACTAGATTCTCATTTCATTTCCTTAGTTAGATGTTCCTAATGCTAGATCTTTGCACATCACTCTGGACTAGAGCTTAGGCAAATCTCCACCCACAAGGTGTTTGATGAAATGCCTGATTAAGCGTTTATGCATTAATGCCATGGGAGTGTTTGTTAATTGCATAAATGACATATTAGAACTGTTTCTTAATGCTCATTAGTTCATATTTCACAAATGGGAATTTGGTTTGAAAGTGGATTAGTGTAGAGATTAATGCCTTCATGAGAGGATTAGTCTAGATTAGAGTTCTAAGTTGAAATGTTTGAGATCATGTGATTGCCTGCTATGCCTTTCTGTGTAATATTCAGTCTTCTTGGTTGAGAGATTGTTTGGTCACTTATTAGGCTTGATGCATTATGGTTGTTGATTGCTTGATTATATCTAATGGTTGTTAGACTTGATTAAGTGATTAGCAAAGGGATTATTGTCATGGGAATGAATTAATCGGCTTTTGAAGTCTAGATTAAAGAGTAACTTGCATTGCATTATTGTTCTTAGCATCATGAATTGATATCTACAGCACCCTAATCAAAGATCACATCTAGAGGTTTATCTTTTATCATTTGCTTTATCACCACATTCTTGTTTAGCTTGCTTGCTTTGTTTAGTTCACTCATCATAGCTTGCTTGTTTCTTGCTTTATGCTTTCTTGTTACTTTGTTCACACCAAAACTCATCTTTTATTCAGCTTGACTTAAGAACTTGTCACATAAACTAGTGTCTAGCAAACACACATTTGGATTGATACCCTTTGTACTACAAGTGACATAAGGGATTGATAACCCATCTAAGACCTGAAAAATCTTAGTTATCAATTGGCGCCGTTGCCATATTGTGTGGGGATTGTTAGCATTAGTTTCTGATATAGTTTTTGAGATCAAGTTTATTTTGTTTTACTAATCAATTTTCAAGCTCTGTCTTTGTTTTCAGGTTTATGATCACAAGAAGCCAAGCCAGAAGACAAAGAGAAAGAGCTGTTCACTTGGAGAGGTTAGGAATGAATCAGCAAGTTGGGAATGAGCATCAGGCTCAAGAAGCTGATCACGGTCAAAGAGCTGGTAATGGGATTGGAATTCAAGATCAACAGGCTCAGGTCCATCAGAGACACGCTCATGGTAACCAGAACCAAGACCTACCTCAAGTTAACCAGCCACAACCCTTACCCAACCCACCCATACGTCATCAGCCTCCAGCAGTCTTTGTTGGTGAGAATGACCGAGCTTATGCATACCAGTATGGAGAAGGAACCAGGCCACCTCCTGTCTAAAACAACAACTTTGAGGTGAAGGCCTCTTTGATCAATATGGTTCAGAATCAGAAGTTCCATGGCTTACCTATGGAGCATCTGGATCAGTTTGACAGAGTTTGTGATCTCACTAAGATCAATGGGATATCTGAAGACAGCTTCTAACTGAGATTGTTCCCATTCAGCCTTGGAGATAAGGCACATCAGTGGGAAAAGAACCTCCCAAGAGGATCCATCCACACATGGGAGCAATGCAAGATTGCCTTTGTATACAAGTTCTTCTCAAGCTCAAGGACTGCAAAGCTAAGGAACCAGATTTCCAGCTTCACTCAACATTCTAATGAGACCTTCGGAGAAGCTTTGTACAGGTTTAGAAGCTACAGAAACAAGTGTCCACATCATGGCTTTTCAGAAGCCTCTCTCCTTAGCACTTTGTATAGAGGAGCTGTTCCTAAGATCAGGATTCAGTTGGACACAGCATCAAATGGAAATTTCTTGGCAAAAGAAATCAATGCATCTATGGAACTTGTTGAAAACTTAGCCATGAGCCAAGACACTTATGGGGAAGATTATGATATAAGCTATAGAGGAGAAGATTCTGGTAGACACCAAGGGCTGGAAGAGAAGATCAAAGTGCTGAATATCAAGCTTGACAAAGCCCTAGCTGCCACTCAAAAGCCAATTAACTATGTGAGTTAGGAGAAGAGATGCTTCACAAATACAAATGAAGAGGGTCTCACTCAAGAGGAGTTGCACTTCATTGGGAATCAAAA
The DNA here is from genome assembly GCF_000478725.1 of Eutrema salsugineum. Classification (NCBI taxonomy): domain Eukaryota; kingdom Viridiplantae; phylum Streptophyta; class Magnoliopsida; order Brassicales; family Brassicaceae; genus Eutrema; species Eutrema salsugineum. The sequence continues at coordinate 4,350,021 of NW_006256895.1, read as the reverse complement.
CACAAGTTCAATGGTTACAACAACTTCAACAAACACCAGAACTTGTCCTATAGGAGCAACAATGTGGCCAACCCCCAAGACCAAATATACACTCCTCAAAGCTTTGTCCAACAGAACCAGTACCAAGGTAACTCCCAAGGTCAACATGGTCTTCAGCAACCAGCGGTTCAGAATCAAGGGAATAGCTTCAATAACCAACTCAGCTTCCAGCAACAAAGGCCACCACCTCCTGGTTTTGCCCCACCACCTGTTCAACAAAGTCCTGATTTCAATGTTGTTCTCCAACAGCTCTTAATAGGACAACAAAAGATGGTATCCGACCTGGAGACACTAGGAGCTGAAATAAAGGCTATTAAAAAGAACAAGGGCATCTGCACTTTTGATCCACAAGTATCTCTTCCAGGTAAAGCTCTTCAAAACTCAAAAGATTACTGCAATGCCATCTACTCCAATGATGACCACTCAGCTGCTGTGCAAGAAATAGAAGACCTTCTCTATGGTCAAGTCTCTAGTGAACCTGCACAAACTCATGTGGATGAGAATGCCATTATAGAGGATTGCATGGGCTTCTTACATGAACTCAATGAGGACATTGAGAATGAAAGTGTGGGGGCAGCTAGTTCAGTTTTTTCTGTTCAGCAAGGGAATGATTCAGTGTCTATTGAAACAAAGGAGCTGCCAACTGGTCAAGCAAAGCAACAAGATAGTGCCTCCACCTCTGAATCAACTCAGATGGAACCCACCTCCCTCCCAAAGCTAGGTAACCCAGGGAAGTTCACCATCTCTTGCACTCTTGGCAACTTTAAAGTGGAGAATGCTTTGTGTGATTCAGGCTCAAGTGTTAGTATAATGTCTAAGGAAATGATGGAGAAGCTAAAGGTAAAGTCTATAACTTCATACCCTTCTTCTATCACCTTTGGAGATTCCTACTCCAAGAAACCATATGGGTTTCTGGAAAACTATCCACTTCAGGTTTTGTGAATGCATAACTCCCACTGATTTTGTGATCATGAAGATGAAGAAGACCAAAGAGCTCCCCCTATTGCTTGGAACTTCATTTCTCAACATCACTGGTGCAATGATTGACTTTGATACTCAAACAGTAGTGCTTTCAAAGGTGAATAAGGATGTCTTTTACCCTGTTACACCTCCTTTGGCTGAATTTTGTGGATCAGTTGTTCAAGAGATAGAACCCCCTAAATTACTTGAGATGAAATATGTGGGAAGTGCTGGAATTCTGGGTGGATCCCAATCTCTCTCAGCTGTGGAAATGGAAAAAGAACCTCACACCAACTCTGTTTACAAGGATGGGACTGAACAGCCATTGATCAGAGAAGAAGACATCTTGCTCTCATGGTATCCTACACTTGATGATCTAAAGATGATGAACACAAAGAGTGATGGCTCACCATCAAAAGATTAGAGCATAGAACCTGATCTTTCTTCTCAAGACTTTGATCTCACTCCTTGGGTTGATGATGATGGATCTCTGTAATATAAGCTGGATTGCAATGGGAAGCCAGGTCTGTTTGCTGAAGTGAGGGCATGTCTCACAAAGGCCATCTTTGGTAAAGACCCAGATGGTATTCAAGAGCTGGTGGACAAAGGTCTCAAGATGGGATCTCGTGGACAAGGGTCTAATGGTTCCAAAAGGCAGCAACACAACTCAGCTTTCTTGCTCAGGCCATTGAAGTTCTGAAAAGGATCAGTACTCAACCTCACCCCAACTAAGAACATGTTTTGCAAAGTCAAACTTAGTGACCTTAAACAAAGTGCTCTTGGGAGACACCCCAAGCTTATCCTTTGTAAATATTCTTTTTCATGCTTTCTTTTGCTGTTTTTAGGATGTTTTGATGTGTCTTGTGGAGTGTGTTCAGGTTACAGATGACCTGGTGTTCTTTGGCCTTAAGGAATGGTGGACAAGATGCAAGGAAATGCAAAATTTGGCTAAGTTCACAGTTTGCCACGACCATGAATCACTGCTTGAACAAGGCGTGGCATGAGGCTTTTTCTTGGATGCCAACCTTCGGTGATTGCCATGGGGCGATTGCCACGCCGAGAATTGAACCGTGGCAAGTTGAATTTTGAATAGACCACCATTCGGCTTTTGCCACGAGAGGAATGCCACGGGTAGATTCAAGGCGTGGCAACATGTTTTAAGGCAGCAGAACCTTCAGCTTTTGCCATGGTCTCTTTGCCACGGTCACATCCAAACCGTGGTAATGTGTTAGAGGAAGAACAAAAGAATGCCACGGGCTGTCCAGAGGAGCTTCCAGACCGTGGCAACAGGGGTGGCAAGAGGACCAATGCACAAAAACGAGCTCCAGTCCTCACTACAAGCACGTTCAGATCAGTGCAAGGAGCAGTATCAAAACTAGGACACCTCCAGTGATGTTTAGCCCCCTGAGATTCACAATTCCACTACTCCCTTCCATCAAAAACAAATCTGGTAACACTCCAAACTCCTTGTACATATGCATCTAGTTCTTTATTTCTCATTTTGCATCTTTCTTGCTTTTGCCTTTCACTCCTCTCTTATGCTTTTATAACACAAGGGACTGTGTTAATTAAGTGTGGGGGAGGGATTTCGTGTTTACTAATCATGTTTATTCTGCTCTTATTTTCCTTTTCACTTTGAGTCTCATTTTGCATTCATCTAAGTGCATATAAAAACCAAAAAAAAAATGGAAAAATCTGAAAAATTTTCACAAAAAAATGCTCATGTAGTTGCATTCACATTTTAGGTTGAGTTTAGTTTGCATTTTCATATAGGTTGCATCATATGCAAATGGGAGTAATGATAGATTTTTTCTTGAAGAGAGCATCATTTTAAGAGCTTGGTCCCTTAAGGCATTGCAAAACTGGTATGAAATCAAGTGTGAACCATGCTTTGAACTGGTGTCTCAATACTTTTGTGCTAGCTGAATCAAGTTGTGAATAGCCTCAACCTTGCTTAAGTGAGAACCCTTGAATTTGACATCTAATTATCATGTTTGTGCATATCATTGTGAATTCATGGGTACCACATACATATTTGAGCTTTCTTATCCCATTTTATCACTCTTGCTGGCTCAAATAGCTGATCTCTCATCTTGAGACAGTTCCCTGCCTTTAGCCAAACCTTTCTTTGAAGCTTAAACACCCTTCTTGTGTGCATGATTTGTGAGGCCTTGTTTCTAGTAGACTTGGTAAAAAGTGTTGGGTTTAGAGCGACAAAGATAGTGCTGCATGTAGATACTAGTCCAACATCAAGGGCTAGTCTAGGTTTAGGTGAAAGTGAGAGCATTGATATTGAGTGTGTGAGCTGAAAAGAAAAAAATCTGAGTGATGAAAGTGGAAAGTACCGGATTGGTTAGGGGAATGAATGCTTAAATGAAAGAAAGTGAGTGTGTGCTGAAATGTAGAGCTCATGTGTTGAAATGAAAAGAGTCTCATAAAAAAAAAAGAGAAAAGATTCAAAAAGAGGCTGAATTAAAGAAGAGCTTGTGTGTTAAAGAAAAGAAATTCACTAAGTGGTTGTTAAAGAAAGCATTCCCCTAAGAGATGAAATGAAGAGAGTGATGAGAGCTGATTGAGTGTCAAGGATAAAATGCCATTTGGGGTGAGTAGACTAGAGAAAGAATCTTGAGAGGTTTAAAGTTGAGTGTGAAAAGCATTTTGGGTGTGGGGTAGATGCAGTTCTATCTTTGTATGCATCCATTGCTTTTTTAACCTTAGCATTTTACCAAAGTCTACTAATTTTTTAGTGATCCCCTTGCATGGAATACCAGTTACTTGATTGAGATCATTTTAATCTCAAAACCCAGTCCCAAGCCAAATGAATTCACTTGATTTGGATGAACATGATCCACTTGAAACTTTAAATGAATGTCAAAAGGTTGAGGTTAGGAATGCTTGTGATGGTTTGTGCTTGAGTTTGGTTCATTTGGTGACAAGTATGGCTACTTTTAAGAGTAAGCCAGTTTGCATTGCAGTCTAGAATTGGTAACTTGAACAATGAGCTTTGAATTCTTTTAATGATGATCTCTCTTTAACAAAATATGAACTCCCATGCATTCAACCTCTCTCTCTCATTTGTTCTTGTTTGCTTGAGGACAAGCAAAGGACAAGTGTGGGGGAGTTGATATACTCATATTTTGTCATGTTTAGGATTGCATTTTTGTCCAAATATTGAGTCTTATGCATACATTTAGGTAGTTTTACATATATTTGTCTTTGCTTTTGTCTTTAGTTAGGAATTTCATTAGGTCCTAGAGTGTCCTGAATTTTTGGAGTGTTCTCAGGTCATTTGGAGACTTTTGGGAGCAACTTGGAGCTGGGATCATGGAGGAACCCTCACCTGTGTACAGCAACTCGGACAGATGGTTTGGTGCAGACAAAATCCTTACTTTGATCGCGTGGGATGAAGGACTTGCAATGCGATTCAACCTCCGGTGTCTTTATCAAGAATGAAGAGGAATGAGTCTAGTTTCCGGAACTCTTGAAATCAGACGATTTGGAGCCGTGAACTGGGAGATATTGCCATCAGAAGGAACACATGTCTCACGGCCCGATCAGGTCTTACGCGATGCGCCTCAAAGAACCGGTGGAACGGAGCCCTTGCCGACGTCATCTGAACCCGAACCTTTCATCAAAGTTGGAGATATAGAGTCACGGTCCCAGAACAGGTCGAATCATTGGATTTGGAGTCGTGAGATGAGAGTTAAGAAAGGCGAGAGACATACATATCAGCCAGACGTCTAAGAATGGATAAGGTGCTAAGTGTCATGATTTGACACGGTGATAATGCCACGGCCTGAGCTTGGCCGTGGTATAATATGACAACTCTCGGGATTTGACATGGTGTTGAAGCACGGCCTTGGACCTGACCACGACAAGCAATGAAGATCTTTGACACGCCCATAATGTCATGGTCGGGATTTGACATGGTCTTGAAGCACGGCCTGATGTTTGGCCGTGGCAATCACCGAATCATCAACACCTTGCCACGCCCAACATGACACGGTCCAGATCAAGAACGTGGCAATCCAAGAAGTTCATCACCCAAACCCAGAAAAGAAGAGACACGGCCACTAGACATGGTGTAAATCAAGCCATGGCAACCTTGATCATGAAGAATCTGTCCAGGAACTTTGACACTATCAGTTTGCCACGGTCTGGCTAAGCATCATCTGACCGTGGCAAACCACGCCACTATCCATCAAAGCCGGGTCAGGATCCAGTTTTTCCTGGGCTGACCCGGTCCATTAGCACTTAGTATATATAGCTTTTTGGAAAAAAACCTTAAACATCTTATCTTCTATCTTAGTTTCTATCTAATTTTCTTTCCTTTTTAGTGTAAAAACGTGATTAAGAGATATCTGAAGGATTACATCATTCTAAGCTGTTTCTAATCATCTCATCATCTCATTTCTGCTTCTAATCATGATTAACATCATCTCTTGCAAAAGATTAGATGTGTTCTTCATGATTAGTGAGTAGTCATCCTTTAAGCTTCTAGGTGTGTAGATTAGGGTGCTTAGATGTTTGATTTATGATGCTTAGGGACTAGATTCTCATTTCATTTCCTTAGTTAGCTGTTCCTAATGCTAGATCTTTGCACATCACTCTGGTCTAGAGCTTAGGCAAATTGATAGTAGGAATTTTTCAATCCTTGATCAATTCCTCAACTACTCATGTCATTGTAGCACTTGAGGTATCAATCCAAATGGAGAGATTCTAGACACTAAGACTATGAGGATCAATTCTTAATCCAAGTCTAATAAGCAGATGAGTTGGTAACCAAGATTATCTAAAAGCATATAATAAAACTAGCAAGAACAAACAGTAATTAAGAATTAAACAAGCAAGAGAAACTAAACAAACACTCAAATTCAAATAAAAAGAAAGCTAAACCTCTAGATGTGATCATTGATCAGGGTGCTTTAAATGTGAATACATGATGCTAAGCAAACAATGTAACACTTGCAAATATTTAGTCTAGACTTCCAATTCAGATTAATTCATTCTCATGACAGAAATCCATTTGTTAATTACCAATTCAAGACTAATTCCCATTAGATGAATAAACAATCAACAAGCATAAGGGTCCAAGTCTAAAATGACCAGACAGCCTCTTTGTGCATCAAAATAAGAGCTAAGAAAGACTGAATCTTATACAGAAAGATAAAGCAAGCATCACATGATCTCAAATTCCAATTAACTTAGAACTCTAATCTAGATTAATCCTCTCATGAAGGCACTAACCTCTACACTAATCCATTTTCAAACCAAATCATCATTTGTGAAATATGAAACAATGAGCATTAAGAAACAGTTCTAATATGTCATTCATGCATTTAACAATCATTCCCATGACATTAATGCATAAACCCTTAGTTAGCTTTCATTCAGGCATTTCATCAAACACTTTTGGTGCATGAAATGCCTATGAACCCAGATTTCACTTTCCCAAGGAAATCTGGCATTAGGAGCAGCTAACTAAGGAAATGGAATGAGAATCTAAACCCTAAACATGACCAATCAAACATCTAAGCACCCTAATCTACACACCTAGAAGTTTAAAAGATGACTACTCACTAATCATGAAGAACACATCTAATCTTTTGCAAGAGATGATGTTAATCATGATTAGAAGTAGAAATGAGATGATGAGATGATAAGAAACAGACTTGGAATGATCAAATCCCTTCAGATATCTCTTAATCAAAAACGTTTTACACTAAAAAGGAAAGAAAACTAGAGAGAAAACTAAGTAGAAGATAACATGTCTAGGGTTTTTTCTCCAAAAAGCTATGTATACTAAGTGCTAATGAACCGGGTCAGCCCGGAACAAACCGGGTCCTGACCCGGCTTTAGTGGGTAAAGTGGAATTACTGCGGGTTGGTCCAGTGTCTCCCAGGTAGCACGCCCAAGTCGCAGTAAATGAAGAACTTGTCTTGTGAGACTTAAATCGCTTTGTCTTAGCCGCACGCCCAAGTAGGAGTGTTTTGCGAGTCTTGCTGCGGCTTAATCTTCTTCTTCTTCAACTCGCAGGACCAAGGAGGTTTCTGGGGAATGTACATGTGCGACTTGGTCATCCCTAGTCCCAGGTCGCAGGCTCAAGTCGGAGTAAATTGCGAATGATCATGCGGCTTGGTTCCAGTGTTTCCCAGGTAGCATGCCCAAGTCGCAGTATTGTGGACTTAGCAATTTTCTTGCTCGGGGGCCTCAGACCTCATCCATTGATAGCTTACCCGCACTTCTCAACTCGCAGCATCAATTTCCAGGCATTCGTCTTCAGGCTTGCGAGTTAACTAAGTCGCAAGACCATCTCGCAGCATTCAGAGCAGCTTGGACCACTTCGTATTCCGGAGAGTTTAACTTCTAAGATAATTGTCTGAATTGAGTGATTTTGGTTGCAGATGACAGAGGGCTCATTTATCCCCAACTTTGGTGAAGGAATCCTCGGTGCTTGGGAAGTGGAAGGCTTCCTGGAGGGAACATCTTTGCAGTGCATTTACACGACCAGAGAGAGGCGTCTAGACATGTGTCCATTCCGGAGACCGTATCTTCCTGCTCATAGCTCCGAATCGAATGCTCTTGGACGTTCTGGAAATAAGACTCAATTGTCTCTGATTCTCATGAAGACCCCGGAAACTGAATCGGCCTGGAAGTACACCGTCCTTCGCATTCTTCAGAACTGATCTGCTTGGTCCGGAACAGCTGCGAGACAGGGGTTCCTTCCGACGAGCTTAACTCTCTGCTCACGCGTCCGAATTCCACGATTCTGCTTGATATGAGACCGTGATCCTATCCTCTCCAACTTCAATGCAGTACCCGACATCTGAATCGGACCGGAAGGTTCCCCGGACAGGCGATCATTCAGGAATATCGGATTGCTCTGGAATGAGTGCGAGACCTGTTCGTCTTACGATTACCATATCTTTCAGATCCGTGGTCCAAATTCCTTGATTCCAACTGTTATGAACTCTTGACTCAATTATCTCCAACTTTTATGAAGACTCCGATAGCTAAATCTGACCGGAAGGTTCCCCGGACAGGCGATTTCGGAAACGTGTCTGCACCCGGAGATTTTGGCCGAGAGACTTGACCGCGGTACGTGTTTTTGGCCGAGAAAGCTACCCGCGGGAAGGATTTTGGCCGAGAATCTTCGGCCATCAGTACATCATTTTGCCGAGAAACCCAAAATTGCTCCTTTTCACCATTTTGATCATTTCAACTCCATTTCTTCATCTGAATCACATCCTCCACTCCAAATAGGCTCCAAAAGCACCTGTTTAACACTCCAAACCATGCAAAACTCTCTTGGGCCTAATGCAATCTCC